>NC_091950.1:164063169-164363169 GCF_031021105.1 Erythrolamprus reginae
AAAATAAAGATGGCAGCGCCCACGGACTGGCAATGACATGACATCACCAGTGGGTAGCTACTGGTTTGGGTAAACCATTCTGAACCAGGAGAAACTCACCCCTGAGAGTTCTGATTTGAGGAAGCTTTGATCAAATCACCTCATCAAAGTAGATTCACCAAATGAAGTGGGGACTTCTTTTACAGAAGCAAATTAGATCAGGCTACTTTGAAATTCTTCATTGGCATTTTAAACATTTTAGAGATTCTTTTTTATTGACTTTCCTACTATTTCAGGAGTTGTTACATTCAATATACATTGCATTGCAAACGTTCCATATATGGAAATTATGAAGGAGAGCAGGGTTCACTGGTATGAAAGGCTCTCTGATATTAACTTAAGTAGCAAACAAATCAGCTTAGGCCTTAGGGTCTCAGTGAATTCTGTTCATTATCTTTTTTTCTCTCTCAAAATTTATTCTAGGCAGCTACATACTTTAATACTATTTTCTCTTCTGATAATTGATAAACAGAGGTTGCAGGAAATGGGCAAAGAGAAGGACCAGGGGAGACATGATAGCAGTGTTCCAATACCTGAGAGGCTGCCACAGAGAGGAGGGGGTCAGGCTGTTTTACAAAGCACCAGAGGGTCAGACAAGGAATAATTAATCAAAGAGATATTTAACCTGGAAATAAGGAGGAACTTTCCGATGGTGAAAGCAATCAAACAGGGGAACAGCTTGCCTATGGAGATTGTGAGTGCTCCAACACTTGGGACTTTGAAGAAGAGATTGGACTGCCATTTGTCTGTAGGGTCTCCTGCTTGGGCAGGGGATTGGACTAGGTCCCTTCCAATACGAACACACAAACAAACAAACAAACAATCAATCAAACAAAGACACAAATGTCTAACCATCAAAACAGTCTAACCATCTGTTCTGTTTTCCATTCTGCCAATTTTTGGGGGTGGGGGTGGGTGGGCAATAGCAGCAGTGTTTTGACATTTCCACCTTATAGCCTAGGGACTAAAATGTTTCTGGAATGAAATCTCAAGTGGTTCAAGTCAAATAGAGTTGCCTTTGGGTCTCAAATCAAGCCTTTTCAAACCTATCACATCAGGGCTTATTTCCACCATCTTAGAAAAATGAAACATCAATCAAGTGTACACTCAAGAGAACTCTTGAAGTGATGCATTAAAGTCTTAGCATGATATGTGACTTGCAAAAATTTAAAATGACACATCCTCAATAGTTAATGGATCCAGATGGAATCCAGATGATTGTGGGAGATTTTCTCTTTGAATGAATGATGATCCTTCTAAAGCTTGGTTGTCTTCTGAAATGGGAAAACCTGTTTTAGGCCGTCACTTGATCATTCCTGGACATATTTTCTTCTACTCACAGCTAAGACAGTGCCTTGGTTTTCCACATATTTGTTGGCAATAAAATAAGTGAAAAGATGAATAGAGTGACAATGGAGGTGAATTTTCAATTAGTTCAGTCAAAAATAAACTACAGCTTACTTTCAGAATTATCCTGGAACTATGATGGCAGTTCTGGAATTTTATCACTGTATTAGCACAAAAATCCAACTCAGGTGTTACAGGCTTAAAATCTTCCCTGCAAGAGGTATGGATGAGTTCTTCCCTTCAAAAGCACACTGATGAAATCACACCTACAGGGGCATCTATATTTTCACTGAAGAATGAGTTTCCCAATCCTGCATAATCAGTTCTATATCCCACAGCAGTCTCTGCAAGTGGCGCTCCATCAGTGGAAGCATGAATGCTTGAAAATCAAATGGAAAAGCAAGGCTCATCATTGGGATTATCATGAGGAGATTTCATCCTCTAAACCAGTGTTTCCCAACCTTTTTTGAGCCACGGCACATTTTTCATATTTTCAAAATACTGGGGAACATTGAGCGGGGGGGTGGGGCTAAAAAAAAGTTTGGACAAAAAAATCTCTCTTTCTCCCTTTTGCTCTATTTCTCTCTCCCTCCCTCTTTCTCTCTCTTCCTTCCTTTCTTTCTCTCTCCATACCTCTTTCTTTCTCTCTTCCTTCCCTCCTCTCTTTCTCTCTCCCTCATTCCCTCCCTCTATGTCTTTCTCTCTTCCTCCTTCCCCCCTCTCTTGCTCTCTCTCTCTTGCTTTCTTTGTCTCCCTCTTTCTCTCACTGTGTCTCTCTTGCTATCTCTCTCTTTTTCTCTATTTCTCCTTTGCTATCTCTTTCTCTCTCTCTGTCTCTCTTGCTATCTATCTCTCTCTTTCTTTCTCTCTTGCTATCTCTCTTTCTCTCTCTCTCTTTCTCTCTTGCTATCTCTCTCTCTCTTTCTCTCTTGCTATCTCTCTCTCTCTCTCTCTTTCTTTCTTTCTCTCTCTCTTTCTTTCTCTCTCTCCCTTTCTCTCTTGCTATCTCTCTCTCTTGCTAGCTCTTTCTTTCTCTCTCTCTTTCTCTCTTGCTATCTCTTTATTTCTCTCTTTCTCTCTTGCTATCTTGCTATCTTTCTCTCTCTCTCTTGCTATCTTTCTTTCTTTCTCTCTCTCTCTGTCTCTCTTTCTCTCTCTCTCTTTCTCATTACACCACGCCAGCAACAGCAACATCAGGCAGTATCCAGGGGTGGCAGCAGAGCGGTTGACTGCAAGCGGGGCTCTGACGGCGGCAGCTGGATGTGCTGCTGGACACCGTATAGGCTGGCGCTGCGCTGGGCATGGGCGTGGGGCTGGCACCTCCGACCCAGCCAGTGAGCCAGTGTCAGCCCCGGAGTGCCAGCATGTACGGCATCCAGCAGCACGTCCAACCGCCACCGTCAGTGCCTCCACCTTGGAGCTCCTTCTTGCCACCGCCATCCCCCGGTGACTGCCCGGGGCCGCTGCAGCTGGCAGCCTCCTGTTCCCGCTGCCTGTGCCCTCCTGCTGGGCCCCAAAGGACAATTGTTGCCATCCCTGCCAGGAAAGGTCCAGCTGGGTGGGGTGCTGCCGGTGGCTCTGCCCTGGAGCTCTTGCTCACCACTGCCATCCCGCGGCAACTGCCCGGGGCCGCTGCAGCCGGCAGCCTCCCATTCCCGCTGCCATTGCCCTCCCGCCGGGCCTGAAAGGACATTTGTTGCTGCCCCCGTCAGGGAAGCTCCAGCTGGACGCGAAGAATAAAGCTCAGCTTCCGGTCTTGGAAACTGAGCTTCATGGCACACCTGACCATGACTTGCGGCATACCGGTTGAAAAACACTGCTCTAAACCAAGCAAGCTTCTCATGCTTTCATCCATAGAGCACTCAACTCAGCTTCAGCTTCTGACAATATTACATTTAGTTGATGTTTTGCCTTTCACTCAAAGAGGGAAGGCCCAGGAGCAGTAGCATCTTTGGATACTGAAAGAACCTTTGATCTGGTTTCTTGGGAGATTTTAAGATAGGCTTTGATTTCTTTTGAAGAAATGACACTCCAGTCAACTATATGGGGATGAAACAATGATCTGTGAGTTCCTTTGCAATGATATAAAATTATTTTTTTCAACCCCTTTATCACAGGTTGTTGTTGTTATTATTATTATTATTATTATTATTATTATTATTATTATTATTATTATTATTATTATTATTATTATCAATAGATAAATCCTTTTAGTTGAATTCAGGTATGTGCCAAAAATGTTATATTTTTGCCTTTTACTTTTAATCTGATTTTAGAATTGCTTGTGTGCATATTTGGAAATTCTGGATAAGATTCAAATAAAATAATATCTAAAAATTCAAATAAAATATTATTGCATTATGATATTTTATTTGTTTCAAATATACCATAAATGTCTATTCCTAATTCTATTTTTTTAAAACATGAGTTAAGGATCCTCTTCATCTCAACTTTCCAAAGTATATTGAAAATTATTAAGTTGACATTTGAAATAATGAACTTGAGCATTCCATCCATTAAACCAATTCAGGATTGCAAAGTTATAATATAAAATAATATAACATGATATTAAGTCCCCTCCAAAAGCCTCACTACTAAACTTTGCTTCATTATTATAGATTCCATAGATAATGTTTAATTTTTATTCTCAAATTCTTGTTCTATAAAGATTAGTCAAATCCTCCCCCTTAGTAGAAATGTGATCACCTAATTTAAATAACTTATTTTTGCTCTATTATCATTTCATTTTGAGGCTAACATCAATAGGTTTGTTAATATGACTCTGAATCAATCTCTATATTAAACACACCCATAATCTTTTTGACTATATTTGGACTTCCAATATATTTGAATGTATTTCCAGTATATTAAAGCTCGAAAAGAATTCTTCAAAATGAAAAAGGTCTTCTTCTGCAATCACGACATAAGCCTAGGATTGAAAATCAGGCTTGTCAAATGCTACATTTTTTCCCCATCCTGCTCTATGGAGTAGAGGGTTGTTGTCTGACAGAAAGCCACTTGAAGAGACTAGAAGCATTTGAAATGTGGATTTACAGGTGGCTGTTACGTATATATTGGGTAGACAAAATCAGAAATAAGGAGGTGATAAGCTGCCTGGGAAAGCCAAGGAGAATCATCAAAACCATAAGAAAGCGAATATTTTGGACATGTGATGTGACTTCCAGAAAAATATGGTATACTTTAATTATGGTAATCCTTCAAGGAAAGATTTGAAGGCAAACAAGGCCCAGGCAAAAAAAGAATATCATGGCTTCAAAATCTAAGGGACTGGTTTCGACAAAATGAAACAGCACTTTTTAATATGACTGTTAATAAAAATAGGATTGCCAGTATGATCGCCAATGTACAATGATGGATATGGCAAAAGAATAGTCTCCTTGGCTATATTTGTATTTCCAATATATTTCATGGACAAAAGAGATGAATTTAATAAATATATAACATTAGGAGAAAAAAAATTGTAGTTGATTAATTAGAATAGAAATGGGTTCACAAACAGGAAGGAGAAAAACTTTCATACACAGCAGTCAACATTTTTTGAGTTTTTCTACTCATATTTTCTGAATTTCTTACTATTTCCCCCCCTCCCATTGTTTTGCATCTACACTTTCAGGTTTTAATGTTGCATTCATACTTTTCTTGATTAGCATAACATAAAATGGAAAAATATAATAACAAAGGATTTATAGGTAGCCTATGATCTGATTTTACATCAATGGCTCAGGAGTTGGCAGACCATAGAGTAATATGCTCTAACCTCTTTGTGAATCATTCCTGGTTATTACAATAGAAAAATACACTGTGATTAATTTTATGAAGTTGCTTATTATACAAGAGCAGGCTGCTTGAGAAAATTCCCTCCCATTTGAATCTTTTCCAAAGCAGTGGCATGGCAGAGATGCCAATAAAAGAACAACTTTGACATGTGAGGGAGAAGACAAATAAGTTTAGGAGGCTCTGCAGCCATCAGTGAATGCAGAAGTCCAGCAACAAAAAGATAAAAGCTGCTATTGTTGTTGTTTTCCTTCAGAGGAAGTTTAGAGTCCAAGTGGGAGGGAATCGTGGAGGCACAGCCAAGTTGAAATACAACTTGGAAAGATGAAATAACTCTATGTGCTTGTCATTTTAAAACAACAACAGAGGGGGTTCAAAAGCAGAAGAAATCCCAAACCTGGGGAAAAAAACAACAAACTAGACAGAACAAACATTGATGAATAGTAGTAGTTAGCAATAGAGAACTACTGTATGTTGTATAGAGTTCATAGTTTAAAAATATTAGACTATAATTAGGGTAATAGGAATCACAAATATATTTGTGTATACAAACTTTATAAAATATCTTTGTCATTTTTATACAATATCTTTGCTTTAAAAAGTCCACCCAGCCATTATATGAAGATATACGTAAGAAAAGCCCACATGTTCCAGAATCCAGTGCTTTTCTGTTTTCTTGAATTTGGGTAAATCTAATAGGTATGACTTTAAAAAGAATCCATGACACTTATCCATGATTCACTGTACCTGATGTATCCTGACTTGTCAATACAGTCAGAAGTGAACAAGCTGATCCGATGGCAGAAATGATTCTGTTCCTGTTTACATGAGAGTTCATCCTATCCGATAATGGTTTGTAAAAGAAATCACTATCCCAATTCTACTTTGAAGCAAAGTCTGTGTAAGTTGGCTCTGGCCTGAATTGAATCGATGATGTAATTCAGAACATTCAGTAAATAGGGTATAACACGATAATTAAAATACATGTGAACAATCAGGTCAACATTCTGAACTAACAAAGATGGGCATTCAACACATTAATTCAAACTGTAACCTTAATCTCATTTGGAAAGTCAAAATGGTATGGAGATCTTTTCGATTGCAGGTCCAAATTAAACTGATGCTTATACCTTGTGTTGTATTCCAATATAATTTCAAGCTTCTCTGGATAAAACAGATTATCTAGATTTAGTAGAACAAATATAGATCATCATAATTCTGAGTAAGCACATAAAATGTGCCAAATACCTACATTATTCAGAAGAACATCACAAGTGATGCATGCAATCTTGTCTTAATATTCTTAAAATTCTTATAGGTCAGAAATGATTGTGTAATGTACATATGTTGTGATTTAGTGGAGTTGTTCTATTCATAAAATCTGTTTAATTATAGTTTTGATTCTTCAGTTTTTTATGTGACTATGCTTGGCATCAAAATATTCCTTAAAAGAACAATTTTATAAGGACATTAACATTTTATATCTAAATAAATATTTTATCATTGTCATTGTATGTACACATATACCCATACAACAAAATTCACATAACACCTAAAGACCAGACCCAACACCTATAACAATCTCAAAAACATGCCCCACCCACCACAAATTCCCCACCCTGAACTACCCAAAAATCCACACAACAGACCAAATAATAATGGTGTCCCTTTGGTTCATTGTTAAGTACAATTATACCTCTGGAATAAAAACTATTCAGAAAATGTATATTTACTTTGCCTGTACAGTTAAATTCCTAAAAATCCAGTGCCTATGTTAATGCATAGGCTAATTGAAGATTTAACATGACTCCATATACTCAATTGCAAAATTGATTAAATCTGCTATATTTAAAAGCTACATTAAACTAATATAATTTTCCTTTTTGGTTCACTTCTCCCTGAGATTCAGCAAAGGAAAGAAAGAAATTACCTAACAGGGATAAAATCATACAGAAATGACAAGTATATTTTAACTACTATAGCACTATAATTTTAATAATATTCTTTATTATTAAATATGCATGTGCACACTCATATAAATTACACTTGCACAGAAATAATTACTCTGCAGACTCTTCTTGTCAATCTTTTTTTATATAATTTTAAACAGCACAATTTATTCTTTTAATGTGTTCTTTGTATGCACAAAGACAAAAAAGAACAAAGCAGAAGAATGTTGAACAGAATATCTGGTGTTACTGTATTTGGCATTCAACTTTAGAATTTGCTGAACTTTAATTTTCTTCAGTGACTCTTTATCAGATCCTCTACTCCAGAGGAAGACTCGAGAATCCACAATATATCCTATTTCATTGTTTCCACATCATTTACTGAACTCTTCACTTCCAGCCTGGTTGCAGAGTTAAAGTACTGATGATTATCAAGGAGGGAAGAAATTCAAATCTACCTTCAACTATGGAAGGGTAACTTAGGTCAAATAACCATCTTTCTCACAGCTCAACCTACTCTACACTTTAGTTGTACTGGAGAAAAAAATGGAGCAGGTAAGTACTATTTAGGGGTCTTCAAGAAATATACATCTATTGAAAAAATCTGTAAGACAAAATGTCCATTTCCTTATCATATGAAGAGGCAAATCACAGGATATGTGTTCCTAGAATTACTAGAAGAAAGCAACACTAAAATGTTGTTATGCTATATAAAACAACATCATACAGGTCTTGAGCTTTGTAGAGATCTACATTTTACATCAGTTTTCATTTGCTTCCTAATACGGTCCTCCAAATATGCGTGTGAATTGAGTGTGAATATTCCTATGCAACATGAGGATAAATTATAAGAATTAAAGAGATCTATAATACATCATGAAAATGCCACATTGTTAGTCTACAGTAAGAGTGGGCATTTAATTTTCTCAAATGTAAATTATAAAATATCCAGGTCTGGTTTAGAGTCAGGATATAACTTGTTATTCCCTAATGCAATAGGCAAAATCAAAATGTTTATACAGTAGTACCTCTAGATACGAGCTGCTCCACATGCGAGTATTCCAAGTTACGAGCCGCGACGCAAGCAAAATTACTGTTTGACACCCAAGCTCAAATTCAGGATACGAGCCGAGCTTCTGCTGGGTGGCGCAAGAATCTCCTTGCTTCCTGTTATCTCGGCGCGAAAAACAAAGTCTAAAGGCATTCGTTCGAGATGTGAGTTGATCGACTTACGAGCTCGGGTCTGGAACGAATTAAATTTGTATGTCGAGGTACCACTGTATGTGTTATTTTTATTCATTAAAAAATCTATTATATTTTTTCCATCATTGAAACTGAACCCAAAGAATCCTGAAATAATTTTTATGAGTCAAAAATAATAATTAAATAGAAAACTACTATAGGCTTATAATAAAATCCCTCAATAATATTTAGAATCTAAAAGAGTAAACAACCAGACAAGATCAGAATTGTGTATACATCACACTAAGCCATGGTCCATTTAATGGCAGTTTATTAAATAAACAACCATTTTGTGATTGCCCCAAGTTCACCTTTCTAATCACCTGAAAGTTGTTCATTTGTGAACTATGATGTACAATTCACAGTAGACGATGGGGATTACACAATAGTTGAATATAAATTAGTACGAAGAATAAACACAACAAGTGACCGTCACAAAGCCGAAATCCCTCCCATCTTATTATTTTTAGGATTGCAGTTCATTGGCATGCCTTCTTGAAACAACATTATCTTTCAAGACACGGAAAATATAAGGACGCATGAATGAACTTAATGTTATGAAATCACAAAGCATGTTCAAGAAGCGCATTGTTAATCAGATGCCACACTTTGCTAAGATGGTGAGGCTATTATTATATACCACAGGCATCTAATGATTCTGGATAATGAAGGCATTATTTTTGATATATCACCAGTCAAGTGCATAATAATGATGTGACTCATCGAGAGCTCATCAGGACCCGGTAACTCTGGTAATATACCATGGTTAATTATTTGTCCCAATGAAAGCCTCCTCTTTCAGCTCCTTTCACACAAGTCAACAAGGAGATAAGAAATGCAAGACATTCAGCATGCATCAATTCTAAAGTAGAGCTGCAACCACTTCAGAAATTCTTCATCTGTGTGTGAGCATGGCATCTCGGTCCTATTTATTAAAGAATTTCCTGGGTTCTTTTGTGAGCCTGAAAAGCCACTGTTTTAGAAGTCCCATTATCTTTAATGAGACAACTCCTTAAAGCAGTGACACCTCCCCTCCCCCCAGGCTTGTGCAAAAGCTTGAAAAACACTTTGATGAATAAGAAAGAAATGTGTCCTGGCTCCAAAACACTCCTGCCAAATCATTTTCCAAGTGTGTTCAGTCCTCTTCTGCATTGCTTAAATGCAGGCAAGGCCCAGGGGAATCTGTTATATCGATTTGGTGACATTTCTTAAGGTGTGTAAGTGGCTTAAATTGATTCAGGTTTGCAAGCTTTAATGGACATTTTTTTGTTCCCAAAAGGAAAATACATAGTTTGATTATCATTACATTCCAATTAATGTAACACATACATGTTCAAATATTATAAGTCTTCCTTCCCTGCGAGGGACAACCTGGAAAGCGAGCCTTGAAAGAATGAAAAAAAAAGTGTGTTTTAAAAGTGATTTATAATATAGCACTTACTATGCTATCACACCTTTCAGACTTTAAAAGCATCTCTTCACACATGCCTGGCTTGTCAATCTGCAGTGTTCTTCACCTTCATTTTGTACTTCTCATTCTTTACAAATGTGCAAGGCAGATATATTTCATAGATTGAGATGTGGAAAATAGCTGCTGATGCACATGGCTGAAATTCAATTTTTTCCTCTTCCTTTGCCTCGGCATTTCTATCTGGGAGGAAAGCAATGATTTCATGCTAATTTTCAAAAGTAACTGCCACTAAGTCCAAATGAGCTTATTCCCAGGTAAGATTTGTAGATAAAATTTGCATGATCTTAGCTAAAACCTGGATGAAAAAAACCCCTTCCTTCCTTCTCTCATTATAGTAAATGACTGTAAGTAATTCTGCCCTTTTTTCCGTAGATAAGGTGCAATGGTCAAAGCCAACATGGCCTGGACTTCAATCTTGCTTCAGCTATTCAGTCTATGGGTATTGTATCTATTGTACCAATAAAAGGGAATATACATAGATCAGGGTTGAACTATGGAGTCTTTGAATCTCTCTGAACTCAGTGTCATAGTATATTCTGATGTTGAGACATTTCATTACCCAACAAGGTAACATTATCACTGCTAGAAGCTAGAAGGAGTGGGGTTTCCCCCTTGTTTTTATACAAGTGGCTTGCTCTGTCAGTGTTGGTAGACATGTTCTTGGTAGTTCCTTGAACAGGCGATTGCTTACTGTTTGATTGTTTGAGTGAGTTGGTATGTACTTAATGTTGGTATGTATTGTTTATTCTTGAATCTTTCATAATAAGCTCTTCTCAGATTTCCCTGCTTCTGGCTAACAAAGTGTTCTCATCAATATAGATATTGCATATTGTTTTAGCATCTCATTTGATCTCAGCTATCATTCATTCTAATCCTGCCATATATTGATGAATAAAGTGAATATAGATTCTTGTGAGCTATTTTTTCTATGCTGAACTAAGTTTTTTTCAAATGTACTCCTAACAGCACTTTTTTGTTTTACTGATTAGGAATACAGTAGTACCTCTAGATACGAGCTGCTCCACATCCAAGTTACGAGCCGCAACGTGAGCGAAATTTCTGTTCGACACCCGAGCTCAAATTCGGGATACGAGCCGAGCTTCCACTAGGTGGCACAAGAATCTCCTTGCTTCCGGTTATCTCGGCGCGAAAAACAAAGTCTAAAGGCATTCATTTGAGAAGCAAGTTCAAAATTAACTCTGACAGCTCCTACATTACAGATTTATTAAAGATCCATTGTAATAATCTTCAATTAAAATATTAGCATCCTAAATAATACTTCTTTACCCTGGAATAATTAATTATGTTTTTTTCCTGAGTCTCATAAATGCAGTTTTGTTTTATTTTGTTTATTTTTGCTAACTAAATTGGACTTTGATTGTGACTACAGTTTCTCAGTTTTTTCTATTTAACTCATTTTTAATTGACTTGGGTTCTATAAATAGAATTCCATGCATGGGCTAGCCCACCCCAACTTCTTGTGCAATGTGTCTGTATGCGTACCTTCAAGTCACTGTTAAATTTTAGCTATGCCCTGCAATTTACTTGGCAGGGGTTTTCAGAGCTGGTTTCCTTTTTCTTCCTCTTAGAGTTAAGAGAATGTCCTGGCCCTATGTCACCCAGCTGGATTTTTGCTGAAGGTAGAACTAGAATTCACCCTCTCCTGATTTTCTAGTCTGCTCCCTTTACCACTATACCTATGTAATTTTCATATGTTGCAGCTCTACCAGAGGAAAGCTTCCCTCTTTCCTTTTTTAATGTGACTCTTTTCTACGTTTGTATTTCAGTAACTCTACAAATGTCCTATAGAACCC
Source organism: Erythrolamprus reginae (assembly GCF_031021105.1). Taxonomy (NCBI): domain Eukaryota; kingdom Metazoa; phylum Chordata; class Lepidosauria; order Squamata; family Dipsadidae; genus Erythrolamprus; species Erythrolamprus reginae. Next base: position 164,074,827 of record NC_091950.1, read on the forward strand.
CATGAGAAATTAACCAGATATTGCCAGCAGGAAGCAGAGAAAGTCAATTTATTCAAAGCAGCCTAAATTCCTGATCAGTATGGATCTATTTTGAAGTTATATCCTGTATATTAATGGCAGAGAAAGTAGAAAATTATATTTTACCTTCTTGACACAGAGCTCTGATAGCATAATAGAAAATTGGTTGTGCTTGGGGTGGTTAAGGGTTGGGAAGAATTATCTATGGTCTTTGTTTGCTCATAAAATCAAAGTCAGGAGAGGTAATTCATCCAGTATTCTCAGGGAAAAAACAGGGACCTCTATAAATTAAATTCCATTATAGCTCTTCTAAGAGAGTTATAAGAGTTGGGCCTCAATGCAGAGGAAAACAATCTGGAAGTCTGTTTCCAAAACAACAGGCAGAAAGAAACCAAGCTCAAAACTCCAAAAAGAGTCATCCAGCTTACTTTACTGGTCACGGTGAAAAAGAGGCATGAAAAACGGAACACCAATTTCACTGTAAATAAGTAATACAACTGATATATATTTGCTGAAAATTCTTTTGCAACGGCTTCTTTGCTTTTCTATTATCAGACTACTTATCAAAAGTTCTTGGATTATAGCGTGCATTATTTGTTCCTGCATAGCCTGCTGGGAGAAAACAGATAACAGTGGATTAAATCAATTTCAGATAAATGGGGTTTGAGGCATCCTGCACACCCAGAGGAAGAATCACTTGATTAAGTTTATGTTGAATTGATCTTTTTTTAACTAGAGGTTTTAAATATGGCTGCGTGTTTGTTATTTTTACTTGTATTTTAATTGCGGTTTTTGTTTTTAATTCTCGTGAGTTTTCCAGAGACACCTGTGTGAGATAGGCAGTTATACAAATAAAATAAAATAAACACAGGTAGCCCTCAAACTTACATTAGAGAAACATCTTTCAGCTGTGGCGAGGGGGGCCTTTGCCCAGGTTCGCCTGGTGCATCAGTTGCGACCCGATCTGGACCGGGAGTCACTGCTCACAGTCACTCATGCCCTCATCACCTCGAGGCTCGACTACTGTAACGCTCTCTACATGGGGCTGCCTTTGAAAAGTGTTCGGAAACTTCAGATCGTGCAGAATGCAGCTGCGAGAGCAATCATGGGCTTCCCTAAATATGCCCATGTCACACCAACACTCCGCAGTCTGCATTGGTTGCCGATCAGTTTCCGGTCACAATTCAAAGTGTTGGTTATGACCTATAAAGCCCTTCATGGCACCGGACCAGATTACCTCAGGGACCGCCTTCTGCCGCACGAATCCCAGTGGCCACTTAGGTCCCACAGAGTGGGTCTTCTCCGGGTCCCGTCAACTAAACAATGCCACTTGGCGGGACCCAGGAGAAGAGGCCCGGCCCTCTGGAACCAACTCCCCCCAGAAATTAGAATTGCCCCCACCCTCCTTGCCTTTCGTAAGCTACTTAAAACCCACCTCTGCCGCCAGGCATGGGGGAATTAAGACTTTTTTCTCCCCCTAGGCCGTTACAACTGTATACATGGTATGTTTGTATGTATGTTTGGTTTTTATATATTAAGGGGTTTTAATTTGCTTTTAGTATTGGATTTTATTGTATATTGTTCATGATTGTTGTTAGCCGCCCCGAGTTTTCGGAGAGGGGCAGCATATAAATCCAATAAAACTTGAAACTTGAAACTTACAGGAGCCGGGGTGGCACGGGGGTTAGAGTGCAGCATTGCAAGCAACTTCAGCTAACTGCTAGCTGTAGTTTAGCAGTTCAAATCTCATTACCGGCTCAAAGTTGACTCAGCCTTCCATCCTTCTGAGGTGGGTAAAATGAGGACCCAGATTGTTGGGGGCAATATGTTGATTCTGTAAACCACTTAGAGAGGGCTGTAAAAGCACTATGAAGCCATTTATTTATTTATTTATTTATTTATTTATTTATTCATTCATTCATTCATTCATTCATTCATTCATTCATTTATTCATTTATTCATTCATTCATTTATTTATTTATTTATTCATTCATTCATTCATTCATTCATTTATTGGACTTCTATGCTGTCCCTCTCCGAGGACTCGGGGCAATTCACAACATATAATAAACAATATACAGTATCTTGGATCCAATTAATAATTTTTTAAAAATCCATAAAGACATTCATTTCATTCGTTCAGCATTCTCTCAGCACATTCATTGGGCAGGGGGCAAGAATCTAATAGCCCCAAGCCTGATGGCATAAGTGAGTCTTAAGACTCTTACAGAAGGTGAGAATGGTGGGGGCAGTATGAATCTCTGGGGAGAGTTGATTCCAGAGGGTTAAGGCCCCACACAGAGAAGGCTCTCCCCCTAGGTCCCACCAAATATCTATATAAGTCTAAGTGCTATTGCTATTGCTGAGACAGTTGTTAAGTGAGCTTTGACCCATTTTGTGATTTTTCTTGCCAAATTGTTAAGTGAATCACCATACTTGTTGACTTAATTATACAGCTGTTAAGTGAAACTGACTTTCCATTTGACTTTGCTCATCCATGGGTCACAAAACATGATCACATGACCTCAGAACACTGGATCTGTCATAAATATGTGCCAGATCACATGACTATGGGGATGTTGCAACAGTTATAAGTATGAAAAATGATCATGTCACTGTTTTCAGTGCCATAACTTCAAAAGTCACTAAACAAATAGTTATAAATCAAGGATTACCTGTAAATCTCCATGAAGTACTAGAATAGCAACTGGGATATAAGCTTAGCACTGAGGTTGATCATCTCCTTGTTGGCTAACAAAATGACTTATAAAGATTGAAATGTATTCACTCCTCAGGTTTTCCTCAGAATGCATTTCAGGAACAGATAGGCTGACAAATGAAGGAATCTATGTTGTATTTCATACCAAACATTTTTGGTGGCACAATCTGTTCTTCATTCTCAAGGTCTTGTTTTCTGTTTTATACCATAAGCCTCAACTGGAGGGACAAAAGCATGAACTTGTGCCCCTGCTTCTTCATCTTTCCACCCAGGGGTCACTGTTTTTAGAAATATTCTCTATTGGTGATGTTCTCTATTTATAGATGTTCTCTATTGGTGATGTTATTCATTTAATACTGTTGCATCTTGACATCTTAGATAAAGGCACTTGGTCCTCGCTCCAAGCTTGGCAATTTGGTTGCAAACATTTCATCACCATTTCAGGAGACATCGTCAATGCATTTTGAATTGTGCTTATCTGCGAGAGTACTTTTTTAATGTGATGCAAATTTCCCAAGCTCGGAGCTCAGACTAACAGCCCAACTACCAACCTGATCTGCCTATATTCATATACATTTCAGATACACTTTTTCTGAAATTTTAAGTTTGCACATTGTAGCCTTAGTCCTTCTCAGCAGAGAGTATTTCCTCTTCATACTTAAAAGATTTGTCAAATTCCTTAATCATGTCAGTTCAAGATTTTCCATCCATTGCTGAGGAGCTGGGGTTGATGAAGCTTCCTCAGGTAGCTAAGGATTATCTTCAAAAAAAGCCAAAAAAGCCAACACAGTTCTAGGCTGCATTAACAGAGGGAAAGAATCAAGATCATGTGAAGTGTTAATTTATTTTTGCAGCAGAGGCGGAATAACGACACGGACAGAGAGCTGGATTTAAAACTGGGTCATTTTTATTAATTAAATTATCATTAATTTAATTCAACCTAACATGGACCCACAGAGGTCAACTGAATTACTTCCGGGGTGGAAATGACGACATAAAAACTTCTGGGGCAACATATGGGTGTAGCTCCATGCTGATCCAGGTGAAGGGACCCCGCCCTCACCTGTATCCCAGCCATGCCATGCATGTGGGAGGTCTCACCGTCCAATCCCTAAAAAGGGATTGAAATGGCTGGGACCCAAAGGCAGGTTCACCCCAATTGCTCAGATCAATTAAAAGGCACCATGAGCCCTTGGAGAGAGTCTGCCAATCATCCCCAAAGATGCCCAATGGAGAACATGCAATTGCTAAACACCTCCCAATTTCCGCCCCTAACCTGCCAACCCAATGACCAGAGGTAAGCCAATTAGAACTAATCAGGGAGCGAAACACCCCCTAACCATCCATCCCATACTGCAGTGTGGAATAGGTGAAAAAACTGTTGCAGAAAAATACCGAGAACACCAAAAATTCCTATTCGGCCCCCTAAGGGCGACCTCAGTAGCACACTGAAAGATAGGGAGGGCGGGCAGGTGTTCGCCTGCTCGTTGTCAGGGGCGAAAAGGAGGCCCTGAGCCTGCAAAGCCCTTTTTATAGGCCTGGCAAGCTCTGCCCCTGACAACGTCATCGGCCATGGCCGATGACCGGGCAGGGCCGGGATCTCGCGAAATCTCGCGAGACCCCGGCCATCCAAGATGGCAGCTGCGCCAAGAGCCGCGTCTTCCTGGCCCTGCTGCAAATCCAGGCCGGAGGGTGAGTCGCTGGCCAGGCAATTTATTTATTAGATTTGTATGCCGCCCCTCTCCGTAGACTCGTAGATTCTGTAGACTAGGCTAATGCCACTATAAATGCCTTGGTAAGGCCACACTTGGAATACTGCATTCAGTTTTGGTCGCCACAATGCAAAAAAGGATCTTGAGACTTCAGAAAGAGTGCAGAGAAGAGCAACAAAGATGATTAGCAGACTGGGAGTTAAAACGTATGAAGAATGGTTGCAGGAACTGGGTATGTCTAGTTTAATGAGAAGAAGGACTAGGGGAGACATGATAGCCATGTTCCAATATCTCAGGGGTTGCCACAAAGAAGAGGGGATCAGGCTATTCACCTGAGCATAGGACAAGAAGCAGTGGGTGGATATTAATCAAGGAGAGAAGCAACTTAGAACTAAGGAGAAAATTCCTGACAGAACAATTGATGAGTGGAAAGACTTGCCTACAGAAGTTGTGAATGCTCCAACATTGGAAGTTTTTAAAGAAGATGTTGGATAACCATTTGTCTGAAGTATTGTAGAGTCTCCTACCCAAGGATTTCCCTTTATTTTTTTGAGCAGTGTATAATATTTCTTATATGGGGTGTATTGAGGGAATTGATAATATGAACTACCTTAAGGTATCACTACTAACATCTTGGAGTAGAATTTCAAATTGTACAGGTTTTAATAGGTTTTAATATTGAGTTTAACTATTTTGCTGAGTAGCTTGCTCGAAATACAATGTGGCATGAAACTTGTTATAACATCTGTACATCCAAATATAACCAATGTTTGCATTTATCTGGAACAAATTCTACCTCTTATTTACCAGAGAGGATCTTAGGAAGATATTCTAGGAAAATATTCTAAGAAGTTAAAAGGTTCTTATATAGCTCAGCACCATTCTTAGAGACAGAGAACTTTCTATCTTTCTCTCATCCTTAGTATGTGTTAGTATTGGGAGACTCTCAGTAGAAGACATGAATAACTAGAGAATAGTTAGAGAAAGAGTAGCAGCCCTTACTATTGTTATTGGAAAAAAAATGATAAACTTCTGAGAGAAAATTAATAATGAAGCAGTTTACACAACTTGCTAGGATTACAGAGGAAAAAGCAACAGCTGAATGATCTAAAGAGAGACAAAGAGAGCATTGAAATATAATAAACATGTATAAATTGTAAGATTTTTGGAACATGCCTCAGAGGAAGATTCATTTATTTCAGCTTTGAGTACATAAAATGTGCTGTTTAAAACTTTGAGCAGACCGAATTTCTCAATGTCCTTTGTTGTACTGATTTTGTTTTAGCTGGTGACATAGAATTATGAAGCTAGTAGAAGGATATGTTAAATCTTAGGCTTCCTTGACACTTGGATTGTCAGAATTTTAAAAATATGGTATCTGTATAAAGACTTAGAATTGGAACAGTACTTAAACTTGGCAGTATATAAAACCCTAAAGTCTTAAAATAACTTGCATTATTCTAAAAGATGATTTTCTGTATGTGGAATGGTTATATCTCAAAGAAAAAAGGATTTAGAACATTTAGACAAAGAAACAATACACAATGAGATTTCCTGTGTGCGTATTTAACTAACTCACACAGATAAGATATTTAATGTATGCTGTGCTTGTCTAAGATAATGCTTTGTTTAATGGTGCAATGCTTGGTATATGTCACAGTACTTTGCTGCAATGATCTCCTTAGCATAATGCTAATAGCAATAGAGCTTACACTTGTATACCACCCATAGTGCTTTACAGCACTTTCTAAGTAGTTTACAGAATCAGCATATTTTCCCCAACAATCTGGGTCATTATACTGATCTTAGAAGGATGGAATGCTGAGTCAACCTTGAGCTGGTCAAGATCGAACTGCTGGCAGTCAACTCTAACCCTGCAATACTGCATTCTAATCACTGCACCTATGTGGTTCTTTTGCCTAACGCTTAAATACATGGTAAATTTTCTCTTTTTGCCACCACTAGAAAAGTAATCCTAGAAGAGGCTACTGTGACTGGAGAGAGCAATATTGGCAACAAAGTAATTGATGGGATGAGGAAGTGATACATCTTTCTCCTATCTCAGTTGATACACATTCTTGAACTTTTCCCATAAAATGATAATTTAAAAAATAATGGAATTTGCTCTATTAAACTTAATTTCTGTCAAAACTGAAAATTATGTGACAAAATCTAATACTCTCTAGAATGCTCCAGTGTAATTATTGGCTGCTCATGTTAAATATAATTATCTGAACTAGATCTCATCAAGGAATTTCATTTGTATAAATGTTGCTATATAGAATATATAGATAATGCACATGGTTATGGTGCTGATGTAGTCCAAGACTAAATGAGGTCCATAGTTCAGTGTTTTGTTATCCCAACTCCTCTAGGATAATGCTAGACTAAAACAGATCTATTAAGCTTTTATTAGGCTTAACAACAACTAATTTACCTTAACTCCTTGACATATGAATACAGAAAAATATTTAAAATCCCCCTCGTATGTTAATATGCATTGAATAGTAATAGTATGTTATTGTTTATTGCTTGTTGTTTAGGAATCCTTTTATTTTACTCTCAGATGTTCCAGGAAAATTAAGGCACAAGGATTGAAGCAAGTATTGTAAACAATCTTGGCTTGTGTATTAGGGAGGAAAATAAAATGTCAGCTTCATCATTTAGCATTCAAAGGTTAGCAGAAATCAATGTATATTAAGTTGTTGCAAAGCAGAGATAATGACCTGGACATCAGCATCCCAAACACATAACATAATTTGAGCAACAAGAACCAAATAGAAGAATGTGGTCCTTATAATTTAATTTGGATCATGGAGACTGGACCCACTGCCTCTTCGGGTTGCTTTTCGACTCAACATTACTCTTCTGCTGTTTTTAGTCCCCACAGAGAAAAAACAAAGGTAACTCAGGCTTATACTATACAAATTAGTTTCCTGTGCAGTAGCAACTTTTCCTTAAATATATATTCACATGCTAATGCAAGTGGCACAAATTAACCCAAAATCCGTTGGCATATGATCATTTTAAAACAAAATAATAGCAGAAACAAACAGAAAAATACAACCTTCTAACACAACAATATGCTTAATAATTTTGTTGCCTCCAGGCAATCTTATGGCAAGAAAAGGATAGCATACATTCTAAATCATTTCTAAAGCTAATGATGAGCCTTGATAGGCTGCTCACAGTTTACTGACTACAGAAATGAATGATATTGTCATGTTTCCCCAATGGAGAGCAAGGGGACAATCAACCAGATCTCTTGTGGCCATAATACAGGCTAGTATCAGCCTGCCTGTTGCCATCCCTTTACAATCTATACTGGGATATTTGAAATTGGCTTTAACAGGACTGGAAAATAAGTTGTTTAGATTGCAATGAAAAACTGCCTTATGACTCTTAACTCTTATATCAAAAATAATAGTAGTCATGATGCAGTCTTGATGGCAAAGGGGCAACACTTAGCGATCACAAAGCAGATTCCAGGACACCTGTCACTTGGAATACATCTAGATAATATTGATCATTGGGGCAGTTGGGCAATCTTTCCAACAGAAGATGGATTACTTGAGAATACAGTTCCACCCCAAGCTACAAGGAATAAATTGGAATCATTTTATAATATGGAAATAGATATAGTGCTCTTGAATTAAAATGATATATGCAAAATATGCCCCCATTTTGGTGGAGGGGTATGAATGCTGTCTGGTGTCAAGCACTAATCACTGAGCACATTGTTATATGTGTATGTTCTATATTATAAAATCAATAAAAATATATTTTTTAAAAAGAGAGAATACAGTTCCACATAGATCGGACATCTTAGGAAAACATGTAGTAAGGTTTCAGCCTCAGCAGAGTCACAAGGGCTTTGCCTATGGGCTTGCTAGGATTCCTTTATATCTGCCATATGTAATTGTCATACAGGTAAAAACATGTTCTAGAAAAATCCAATCAGAAATGGACATAGGGTAACTTAAAGAAGTAAGGCACAGGTTGTGGTTCTTTGAGTAACTTCAAATTAAAAGAGATTTCAAAGAATCGAAGAAAGATAAGGCAAGATAAATAACTTTAAATGTGTATTGATTCAATTGGAAGTATCTCTACATGGGGAGAGGATGGTTTTTTTTAAAAAAAGAAATAATTCAATAGTTTTAATTGGTTCTTTCATGATTATTTGTAGCCATGAAAAGAAGTTCAGGGCTCTCTTCTTCTGGGATCATATTGTTTGCTTTTAAAAAAATCAACCTAATGAAGGTGATACTTAATTTTAAATGATGTCTCCTCACCCTCCAAGGAAAAGCATGTAAAGATATAGATAATATAAAGATTAGTTAAAGATGGAGATATATAGCTATAGAGATGCACACATACATATACAGAAAGAGAGAAAGAAAGAGAAAAATCATGTGTGGTAGATATTTTCCCACTTTGTTAACCTAGGATTGTAAAGTGCTGCTGAACTTGATCCTGGAGATGTTGCCTTTCCTGACACAATAAATGTTTGTGATATGTTCAGAGGCTTTTATATACTTGTAAAAAGTCATATTCCATCCAAAGCCAGGACAGTATAAAAAATTAATGGAATGTGTAAGGACCAATTAAAATTAATTGCCTGTAAAATGACTACACAGATATTCAAATGATTAGATCCAGTGACAACAGGATATAGATGGGACAAGGGAAACTAGGTGAAGATAGGAGATAAGTGAACAGGGATGTGGAAAAGGTTACATTATCCAGGCAACGAACATCTCCCAGAAGGCAACCAATCTTCAGGCTAATTTTCAAAGATATGCGTTCTCTGCAACTACAGTAGAAACAGCAGCCATTTCTATCTCTTGTGCATTGTCTTGTTTTCAAGAGCATTCTCAATTTATAGCAATGAGCACAATTCTATCCTCTCATTTGCCAGATTAAAAATACTATTCCACCTTCAAATACTCAACATTATGATTCTTCACAGCACCAGTATCATTCTATTCTGATTTCCCCCCCATTGGAATAAAAATAAAATAAAATAAAATGGAGGCATGTTTGAGAAAACTGAGCCATCAGTCTCAATTTCATCAGCACATTTCATATATATATTTGCCAAGAAAAGAAAGATACAACCCTTGAACAATCGTTAGAGAATGATGACAATTAGAACAAAATGGTGATGGATTCAACACATCTGAGACATTCCTCAATAGCAGCTCTTGAGGAACAATGGGCAATGGTTGCTATGTGACTAAGATTTATAGCAAAGATCATAGCCACCTTCCAATCAATAAACCTGTATCAGTTTATGTAAACTGAACTGACACAATGAATGTCCTCTGCTATGATCTCATTGTTGGGAGTGGGGGCGGGGAATAAAGACAACTTCTAAGAGATGTCAGTCAAAATAAACAGAGATTCCACATCCTGTGTTTTCTTCCCTACCTCCTTTGAACTTTGCCCAATGTTACAGTCTGAGTGTGCTGAAACATTTAAGTATAGAATGCTCAGGAAATCAGAAATCAAAAGACAAAGTGAACCGAACACAGAGCAAGAGGTTGAGAAGAGGAATCTACATTAATGATGGAACCTATGATGCTAGCTTTTACAGCATTCCAAGCATATTTTTCACACGAGAATATTGTTTGATGAGACATATAATTGTGGATCAACATAGGATGAAGGAGGTTTTTTTTAAGATGCATTTCAAATTCTTCAATAAGCTCTATGGTATGCTGCTCATCAAGCAAGACTGTGAGTGACAGATACAAAAAACTCTTGCAAGGTCTTTGTCTGAGAACAGGATATTTCCCTAGCCTAAGTTTGATCTACCTTCAAGTAACTTCAGATGTCATTAATCTAGGAGACTAGATTTGAAGCTTGTTTCTCTTCTCTCTAAGGCATTTGCTTCTGGAGATGTGTCATTTAAATTAATATGTCAGTAAGATTTCAACGTTATACAAGAACTTGCAAGTTCATGTTATATTTATGTAATCACAATGCATAGAATGGATTTGTGTGTCACAACTGCAATGGCAAAATAATCTATTGTCCTATTCCCCCAAATATATTTAATATGGTGCATGCTAACCCCTCCAAAGGTCTATCAAAGAATCACACATTTTTGAAAATATAATATATGACACATTTCTTTAATTTTATGAAATGCAGTTCTGAAAAAGTATACATATACTCATGGTTAGAGAAATTTTGGTGATGTGTGACAAATGCATTATCTCATTCATAAGGGTCAAGTGTTTAATGTTCTTACTATATTGGTTTTTAAATATTCTGAATAGTAGGAGTTCCGAAGTAAAATCTATTGATATGCAGCCATCTTCATTGCATCCTGCACTGATCAGTTCTATGTAAGAATTAGGTTATTCTAATTCTATTTAGAATCAGTGCAAATATGCATACACAAAAAATACACAACAAAAATATTTCACCATTAAACAGATCATGCAACCATGAAGGATCTATGCTAAGTACAACAACAATGTAGAAGATGTTCCATCTCTCAAAACTAATTCCATTCAATCTGCTAATGATAAGGACTTGTAAAATTGGTGTTTTGCAATTGCTGCTTCTTTTTTTGTCTTTCCCCCTCCCTATTCCTTTGTGTTTTTTTGCATCTGGTCTTCCAGGCAATATTATTCTTCTTAAGCAAGCCACTCTGGAATGAGAATGGATAAAGAACAGAGTGAAACACTGTGCATAAATAACAAGATCTATAAAATCAATGGGATCTCTGCTTTTGTTTACAAGTTGCTTAGCGGCTTCTGGATGATGCTGTGTAGTTGGCGAATGTATGAATAGACCAGTAGGATACAATTATGATAATAAGGAATCAATCTTCCCTGTGAATGTGTAACTATTCATTCCATTTCCATTTATCTACCATCATTCACAAAGAGCCCTGCGACCTTTTTGTCCTATTTTTAAAAGTTCAAGCCATCTGAAAAACTCCAGACGGTTGTGCATTGAATGACAAATATGTAGACATTTTTTAATATTGCTGGAGAGCAGGGTTGGCTTGACTCATGTCTTGTCCTTGGGTCAATTTATCCTCCCTCACCTAGTTTGCAAATGTCCATCTTAGACTCTTGGACATTTCTGTATCTCCCAGCAATACAGATCTGAAGATGAGAAAGTGACCCTTTGCAGATAAATTTATTTTTGAGAAGTTGATCTGAGAATGATGTCACGGAGCCATAGAAAGTGCCAGTTAATCCAGAGTTTCAGAAAGGTTTTCCTATCAGCAAAGCAATATGAGCAGAGCAGCAAATTCCAAGCTTGATGTTGAGCGTAGCAGAAAAATCATTATGGAGCAATAGTTCTATTTTCTCATCTCTACACAGCTTTGCAATATAAGAATCAAACTCCTCATCCTTCTAAAAATGTGAAACTCATGGAATTGTCTTAGTAGCAATGAAGGCTAAAAGGGCAGGACTAGGATTGACTTGAAGTGGCTATTTTAATCTATTTTTGAGGTGGGTTTTTTTGGGGGGAAAGTTAGAAGGTAATGTATTGGCAGTTGGCAGCACTTGCTGAAACTACCTGAATTCAGATGGTAAGCTTGGATTTGATTAGAACTTGAATGGAAGATATTTGGGGGAATATCATGGGTATAAATTAGCTGGAGAAAGGAAAATACCTTCTAAAGTTCTCTACTAGACTGGTGCCAAGAATATTGCATGATTGTGTTTATATATCAACCAGAAATAGAATTCCACTTTTTATTTATCTTAATAAACCATGTTGATTGATTATTTATCAATAAGTCACTTTTGATTTCTAATAACCACATAGATTTTTCTCCATGACCATCTAAACCATAGCCTGATCTTTCAAGTGTTCCAATGGGGCACCCATTGACACTCTAATTGAATCTATCTACCTTGTTACTTTTTTTCTCTCTTTCCTTCCACCTTTCCCATTATCCTACTTCAGAGAGCTGTGTCTTCACCCTCAGCTGTGTCTGAAGCAGGATAATTTGAGCTGGTCATTCACAAGGTATACAACATACTGTACATATGCAATCCAAAATTACCTGCATTTCTCGGATATGCATATGGAATAGTTTCTAGGGTTTACAGCAAAAGTATTTCTGCTAGGCTGAGAATTAAGTCAATATATATTACCTGTAATTACTGTACTGTATGTAAATATCCTGTGCTTTACTTCTTTTATTCAACTAAATTGTAATTTACTCTGCTGCTAACTAGCCTGATTTTTCACTCATACTAAATAAATAAATTTCATTTATTTTTGGATCCAAAGTATAAACTTATGACCAATATAACTAATTTTCATTCTATTTTACATATACTTGAGGGTTCCTTTAATAATTATAACAAATTCTAAAGTAACACAGTGTATTTCCCTCACTCCCCAGGGACATGGAACCAACAAGTAAAGTTAATTATAGGTGAAAGAAATCTTAGATGTTGCCCTATGCTAAATATAGTTGGAAAGAAAATACAACTTTTTTGTTTTTGTTTTGTTTTTCAATCAGAACTACATTAATATTAGTAATAATACTTAATAATAGTAGTATTAAAAAGTATTAACTTTGAAAAAATCTTGAGATCAAATTTTAAAACCAGCCTAATAATAGTGGCACAATAAACCAGACTGATAAGATTTTTAGCATCTAACAAGAGGAGTTAGTTTTCCCATTCAGCAAAGCCTATTGGAAAAGTTTATTAGTAGGTTGTTTTCCTCTGTCTGTCTCATTTAGCTGAAATGAACATTTTTCTTGATATAACATGATATTGCCTTGGTTCTAAAAATTCGTGAGCTGTGTTTTTACTTTCATCATTTCACAATCATCGGTAAAATCAATTTGCCTCGCCAGTATCACCTTTCATTTCAATCATATTTCCTCGCTTGACTTCAATCACTTTGATTTGTGAAAATGTATTAATTTAATTCTTTTATTTTAGACGTGAGTTATTCATATTGTACACTAATGCACATAGTTCAGAATTACATTTTGGGAGCTATCACAGTCCATAAATTGCAAAGCAACATCAAAAGTAGATGTACTAAATATAGAGTAGTTGTTGTGTAGCCATGTTATTTTCTAAATGATAATTTTATTAAAAATTACATGTATAATAAAAAATAAAACATTTTATTTTTTCTTATAAAACTTTTATAATAAAAAACAAAAGAATTAAAAATAAAAAGTTCAGAAAAAAAGAAAAGTAAAACTAACAATATAATGAAGGGGAAAAAGAAACATACAAGTAAATCACTTCTTTATTCATCACAACTATAATTTTAGTAACTTTATTGTCATTTAAAGTTCAGTAGATTAACTCTTTCACATCTGATATCTATTTTTTTAAAAAAGATCATTAAAACCTTATCATTTCAGTTCTGAACAGTAAAAGTCCATTAAGACAATGTCTGCAACACCCAGTCCATGGCTTCTTGTAAACCAGGCCATGCAAGCAATGGGTGAGTGCAAAAGCTCCATTTGCCCATATGAAAGTCCATGGAGCCAGAAAGGTTGGAGATTGCTGAATTAAGGGTTATCAAAAATAACATATATTTTAACTTTGATCAAAGTAGGGTAATATGTGTATGACCACATGCTTGAGTTTTGTTAATGTATCAAATCTCAACCAAGAAATCCTCTGTCTTACACAGTGGCCAAAAAAAAATTGCAACATAAAATACAAACTGGGCGGATACTACTTCATAGATGACCCTCACTCTTTCAAGGACCTTGGACTACTCATCTCTAATGATCTAAGTGCCAATGTAACAATATTGCCAAAAAGGCATTAAGAGTTGTTAATCTAATCTTGCATATTATGTTCATTCTGAATCAGATGTCCTTTGCTATCTGCCTCTTATAATAGTAATACAAGTAGTCATTGACTTATAACCAGTCAAAGTGCTGTTCAAAGTTCCGATGGATCTACCGGGAAAGGGGGGTGTTCTTATGACCAGGATTCAAAGTTTCAATGGTCATTCCCCCTTAGGTGCTTGGTAACTGCAATGCATTTATGGAGATGTGGCTCCCCTCTATCCTACTGGCAGTCCCCCTTCACTTCCCCCCATCTACAGGGGGATTTGGTCCAAATTTGGATCCTTATGCATGGAGTGTTTAGAGCTGACCCCAGAGGTCTCGGTCCCAGCTTCCAATCTCACTCTAATTAAGCTTCCTTGATTATGGAGATCACTGATCTATCTCATATTATATAAAGCTTTATTGGTCTATAAGAATTTTCCAGTTTTGTCTGCCACCCAAAGCTGGAATTCATTTGGAACTGGGCAGCTAATAATTTCCAGTAAGTTTTATTTTTTAAAGAAAAAGCAAAAAAGGTATACAACTACAAGTTGAATAAAACATGTTTCCTTTGAGGAAAGCCTTAAATAGGCAGGGTTGAGAAAATAATTTATTTTTTCAAACTTTTAAAAACTATTCTTTATGAAGCCATTTTTCTGAACAATATCCAAAGTTACAAAAATAACTACTGTTGTAGTTGGCTTGCAGTTGGACCCTCTGGCAACGGACTTTTAGCCTGATGAAGTGGGGCCATCTGGGCACAGTTTATTTATTTTATTTATTTATTTTGTCCAATACATAATACACATTGAAGAGAAAGATATGTAATAATATAAGTAAAGAAAGAATAGAAGAAAAGATATAAAAGTATAGGTGAGCATATTTGAAAGGAAGAAAAGATAAATGAGATAAGGAGAGACAATTGGACAGGGGACGGAAGGCACACTGGTGCACTTACACACGCCACAGTTGGCCTGTGTGGCTGTCAAGGAGTCAGACAGTGAGTCGGAGGAGGATGGAGAGTCTGGGTGTGAGAAGCCTACAGAGGCTATAGAACCCCCAACTGGAGATTTGCAGCCCCCAACTGAGGATTTGCCAAGGTCTGAGGAGGAAGAGGAGATAAGGGATCCAATCCTGAATGTACTGGTAAGAAGGATGCAGGGGAGGCAGGAGCAGTTAGGGAAGCTCAGAAAGAGGAAATGAGCACAACTGTGCATAGTCTGCACTTCCAGAGAGTATATAAGGGGGAGGAGTTGTAAGGTGCTCTTTGCAAAAAGCCAATGTTTATGCCTCCGGAGGAGAAGAGCCTGTGAAGAGTGTTTTTGCCTGACAAACCTTGCTACAGTACTGGACATTCATAGGGTTAATAATATTGTAAGAAGACTTTGGCTCAAGAAGCAACTGTGTGGGACTTTATTTTATCAATTTGGCCTCATGTCTGGATTTTGGCAGTTGAAAGACATTGTTATGATTTGCGTTTGTGCAGTTCAACAAACGTCTTTGTAAATAGACTCTTGTTCATTTTGAAACCTTTGTGTTTGAGTTTTAATTTGGGGCTAATTACCAGCTGCTTCTGTGCAACACAGAACAACTACCATATAACAAGTTCCATATCTAAATACTTTCAATAGTAACACAGTATCAAAGTTAGCTCATTCCTGAAAGCATTCTTAGGTGATCAAAAATAGTAAGTTTCATAGCAGTTCTTAGCCCGGAATTAGAATTCAACTTCAGTCTCTTATCCATTAAAGTCAATTAAAAATACCAAACTAAAATGTATTTGTCATAAATTTGTAATTTATGAATTATTTGGCTTCGCTTGTTTATCAACAGTTTTAATACTTTGAAATATTTTAAACCCTCTACACGGAGAATATGACACTGGATGTAGACTGAAAATATTTTTTTTCAAGTTTATATATTCATTTTGACATATACCAGCTAGAATACTTATTGTTCAGGATAGCCAAAATTCCCAAAGTGCAATGGATAATAATTGCCATATAACAGCTGATTAGTAAGCATTTAATGGTCTTGATGGGAATTGCAGATTTACAGGACCACATGTAATTATTAAGTTAATTATGTAAAATCTGTGAGCACTGAACATTATATGCAGATCAGTTTATGACCCTTTAGGGCTTAACAACAGAATACATTAGGACAATGAATATTTTCAAATAGCAAAGTTGTTTCTTTCTTATATCATTTCTACAATTGCCCCTATTGCATATACAATTTAGGTTAGGTCTAAGTTTGTCCAGCAGTTGTTGAAGGTTTACAAAAACAGCTCTTTGGTTCTTAGGAAGGGTAGTTACTGGAAGACGGAGCTACAGCTCATGCCAGATAGCCCACTGAGCAAAGCCAGGTACTTGCCTCAGGTGCCTGTTGATAATTGAGACAAATGTAGCAGCAAGAGTTGAAACAGGTGTATGCACCACAGAATCTGTTTTATATAGCCCATGCTACGCATTTGTATAGTGTGCACTACTTTTCCAGATATACCAGCTTGCTATTCTTCTGGATTTGATTCTTGATCTCTGTTCTGAGTAGGAGAAGGAGCAGTATTGTAAGCAGAAAGATTGAGGTATCATTGAAGGGGAACCTTGGCTTTGAATTCACTAACAGTGAATTGTTTCTAACTAACTGTTCGTCATCATAGCCAGAGCTGGCTTTTGCTGGGGAGAGGCAGATATGGCGGGGGCCACGGAGTTAGCCATTCCAGGGGAACAAGGGATCGTTGCTTAATAACAATCCCTTGTTCTGGCTCCGTGAGCTCAATCTTGGGTACTGGTGATGAGTATAACTGTGGCCCTGGACTCAGGTTGCTGCTGCTCAATGCCAGGTCGGTGGTAAATAAAGCTCTCCTCATCCGGGATCTGATCCTGGATGAGGAGGCCGACCTGGCATGTATTACTGAAACCTGGCTGGGCCCAGAGGGAGGAGTTCCTCTCTCTGAAATTTGCCCAGCTGGGTTTCAGATATGGCATCAACCTTGACCCCAGGGAACAGGGGGAGGAGTGGCTATTATAGCCAGGGAGAGCCTTTGCCTACGTGTACTCATTGCTCCAGAAATTGCGGGTTGCGAGTCTCTCTTGATGAAGTTGGACTTAGGGGTTCAGGTGGGCTTATTTCTCACGTACCTGCCTCCCAGCTGCGTGTCAAAAGCCCTGCCTGTGCTACTCGAGGAGGTAGCCGGGTTGGCGGTGGAGTTCCCCGGACTTATTGTCCTGGGGGACTTCAACCTGCCGTCACTCGGTGAAACCTCTGGGTTGGCACAGGAGTTCATGGCCACCATGACAGCCATGGACCTGACTCAAGTACTACAGGGTCCGACCCACGAGGGAGGGCACGCACCTGACATGGTATTCCTTTCCGAGCAATTGAGTAATGGTCTGAGACTAAGGGGCTTAGAAGCATTGCCTTTGTCATGGACAGACCATTTTCTACTATGGCTTGACTTCCTGGCTCCAATCCTTCCCTGCAGGGAGGCGGAACCAAGGACTCTGGGACTTAATACAACCTGCTAATTTCATTACTATATGGTCTTTTGGGGCCCACTTTCCAAAGGTTTTTAGGAACTATAAGAAGTCAGAACACAATAGAAAATTTCTCAGGGAAAAGCATGCTATCATACTCAGGACAATAAAATTGGTTATTTATTAATCCTGAATACCCTTAAAACCTTTAAATACTGATTCAGAATAAAATAGTAAAAACCAGAGAAATAAAGAATCAGTTTCAATTTATAATGTTCAGCCAGAATCTACTAACAATGTAAAGCTGAGACTGGAAAATAAGTTAGGACTTATCATGATCAACTTCTGAAAGTTGTTTCTGATGGCAGGACACATCAATAATCCTGAGGAAATATACCAGTAAAAATAAGAGATTTCCTCACCATCAAGTACTAGCTATTCATCTCAAAATCACAATCATTCATTCATTCATTCATTCATTTATTAGATTTGTATGCCGCCCCTCTCCGTAGACTTTGGAGTTAGATGCAGGTGATTCAACTCATTTCCTGACCAGCAGCAATGAAAATTTCTGATTTGGTAGCCACATCATAGGTCAGAATTGTGATGAGAGTTTCGCAATGAATGTGAAAATTAAGGGTTCATTCCTTTACCTTAATCAAAGAATATATATACAACACTGCTTTCATATGTCTTAATAACTGGGTGGGAAATCAAAGAATACTGCAGACTAATCAAGAATCAGTATTGCAATAGCTTGGGAACCTTCAAGCATATTATTACATGCATACATATTATTACATAATTCCAGTCATTTAAGTTAGGAGCTAAGCTAGAATATTAGAGTGGTCTAATGAAGTGTTTTTCAACCAGTGTGCCGCAGCACACTAGTGTGCCGTGAGACATGGTCAGGTGTGCCGCGAAGCTCAGAGAGAAAGAAAGCAAGAGAGAGAGAAAGCAAGAGAGAGAGAAAGAAAGCAAGAGAGAGAAAGAGTATGTGTGAGAGAGAAAGAGAAAAAGAGAGAAAGAAAGCAAGAGAGAGAGAGAAAACAAGAGAAAGAAAGAGAGAGAAAGAGAGAGAAAGAAAGCAAGAGAGAGAGAGAGAGAAAGAGAGGGAAGGAGAGAGAGAGAGAGAGAGAGAAAGACATAGAGGGAGGTAGGGAGGGAGAGAGAAAGAGAGCAAAAAAGAGAGGAAGGATGGAAGAGAAAGAAAGAGGGATGGAGAGAGAGAGAAAGAAAGGAAGGGAGAGAAAGAGGGAGGGAGAAATAATTAGAGTGAAGGGGAGGAAGAGAGAGAGGGAGAATTTTTTTTGTCCAAACTTTTTTTAGCCCCCCCCCCTCAATGTGCCCAGGGTTTCGCAAATGTAAAAAATGTGCCGCGGCTCAAAAAAGGTTGAAAATCACTGGTCTAATGTGCAGCAAATTACTGATTTTGACAGAATTCAGATGTCAATCAGAGTTTCAAATTCTAGGGTTTCTAGTTTCTTCTATATAATACTTTAATGAATTAACTACAAGTAATTAACTATATCCAGTTCAATGCAAATGTAGACATCATGCGGGTAGTTAACACTTTTTAGAAGTAAGAAAACCCCATCATTCTAACTTGCTTTTATTAAGCATACACGAATAGTCAATGTGTCTGGAGGATGGAAAGCCTGTATATTATCCATATCCTTGTCAAGATCTGTCCAGGGTAGTCAAGTAACTTGAACATATCTAAGACATGCAAGAAAAGAAAATTGGCACTCCAATTGTATGCTAATGTTCTTAAACAGCTCTAAGAAACATTGTATGCGGAAAGGTTTCCAATTACACTAAAATCAGGTCAATGTAATGTTTGGAATGGAGAATTTCTTCTAGTGGTTAGAATGGTCAACCAGGATTTTGAAGGCCCAGTTCCGAATCCCTTTCTCAACTTAATTTAGAACCATCCTTTTTTTTCCCCTTCGCTTTGACGATTGTAAATTTGGTATCAAAAAAAGACCCAGGTTAGCCATCCTGAAGGAAGCCAGCATATAAATGAAATAAATCTAGAACTATTTATTTCCAAGCACTTCCTTATTTATATTTTGGTTTTCAGTACTGCTTTTCTCTGCACTTGGAAAAAAAATATTCTCCTTTCCCAGGAGAATAAAAGAAGTTTCATACCGGCAATTGTGAGTGCTGAAAAAAAATGCCAAAATGAAATGAAATATCTCAGTCCATTCCTTTATTTATACCTTCAACTCTGAGTTACAGTCTGGGGGTTGGGGGGGAGATACATAACTGCAATGCTGATGTAATTCAAAGCTCAGTGGCGAGAATCATTCTCTCTAAAAACAAATGTATAAAAAAAGAAAATACACCTAGATGGAAATGTTAAAATCAGCTTTTTAAACTCATCCAAAAGATGTTCCTTAGAAGTTGCTCATCCAAGACATATAACAATATTGCATCTCCTTCAAAAGTTGAAGAATAATAGCCCACAGTGACAGGAATGTACTGGGAAAGCAAATTGACCTCTAAATATTATGCCCATATCAAGTGCAAGGCAGAGAAAACAAGGAGAAAATGTGAGCAAGGTTATAATCATCTTAATTATATTTTAGCTTGCAATAATTAAACTTCCCAAATGAGCCTTCTTAATGGATAGACAACCTGGTGTTAATGGACCTCAGAAAATGACAAGGATTGGGAGAGTTATAGTCCAGAACATCTGGAAGGTACCAGATTGCTTTATCTGTTCATCTTCAAAAAGCTATTCTACCTAGAAAAGAAATCCTTTGCTTGAGGATGCTATTAGCATGTTTGGCACCATCTTATCTCTCACTGTGCCAGCATAAAAACAAAAACAAACAACCTCTTCTGCCTATACCACACAGATTTTCTCCATTGTAGGACTGAGAGGAAAATATAAATAGAGAGAAGTACAGATATGAAGCTGACATGCAATCAAAAGCCAAAGCAGATCCACAATTTGTTTTTAAAAAATCAATAAAATTCTCAAAGACTCAAATGTGCAATCAAACTGCTTTTGCCTTTGAGAGAAAGGATGGTTTCTGTATGCTTCCTAAAGCCCAATGTGGAATAGAAGAAATTTCAGAAAATGCATCATTTTTTTAATGTGATCTAGATGTTAATCAAAATATATTCATTTGGAAGATAAATGTTGGTCTTCCTTGTGACTCATCAGCCTCATGTACAATTTCCAGCCTTGGCAGATTGCCTGTTGTTTAAGCATCAAGCTTTTAGCATTAACTTGCAAAAAGTCACCAAGGGCTGAGCCTTACAATTTGCTAACCACATAACAAAAACACGTTGCATATTATTTCAAAAGGACAAATCCTCATGTCACATTTGTTTCATCATCATGCCCATGCTCCTAATTTTAGAACTGTTTTTTTTGTCTGTTCTCCCAATTATTTGCGACAGCTCCAAGATGATGTAACTGATGCCATAGTTATGGGACTGCAATTGCTATCCTCCTATTGGCTACTTTAAACTTTTATGGGCATGCTCCCAACCCTTAAGGGAGGGTGATTTTGTCAATTTTGATAGTTTATCAGATGTTTTAGGATTGCACTCATAGTCTCTATTAGCCCTATCTTTGCTTTCTTTCTCCATAGTTGCTCTCGCAGCTGCATTTTGCACAATCTTCAAAGGTAGCCCCATGTAGAGAGTATTACAGTAGTCGAGCCTTGAGGTGATGAGGGCATGAGTGACTGTGAGCAGTGACTCCCAGTCCAAATAAGGCTGCAACTGGTGCACCAGACGAATCTGGGCAAATGCCCCCCTCGCCGCAGCTGAAAGATGGTTCTCTAGTGTGAGCTGTGGATCGAGGAGAACGCCCAAGTTGCAAACCCTCTCTGAGGGGGACAATAGTTTCCCCCCCCCCAGGGTGATGGACGGACAGATGGAATTGTCCTTGGGAGGCAAAACCCACAACCACTCAGTCTTATCAGAGTTGAGTTTGAATCTGTTGACACCCATCCAGACTCCAACAGCCTCCAGGCACTGGCACATCACTTCCACTGCTTCGTTGAGTGGACATGGGGTGAAGATGTAAAGCTAGGTATCATCAGCGTACTGATGATACCTCACCCCATACCCTTGGATGATCTCCCCCAGCAGTTTCATGTAGATATTAAATAGCAGGGGGATAGAACTGACCCCTGAGGCACCCCACAAGGGAGAAGCCTAGAGGTCGGCCTCTGACCCCCCACTAACACCGACGGCGACCGACCGGAGAGGTAGGAGGAGAAGCACCAAAGAACAGTGCCTCCCACTCCCAACCCCTCCAGCCGGCACAGAAGGATACCATGGTTGATGGTATTGAAAGCCGCTGAGAGGTCAAGAAGCACCAGAACAGTGGATATTTCACAACAATGTGAAGTCACAGTTCCTAGTTCTTTAGCTGGTATTGATATTTGTAGGGATTGAATTTTTCCCAAGAACCTAGGCTGTTCTAATAAATTGGCACAGTATATATGATTATTATTACTTATGTTTCATTGTTTTTCAATTTCTATGTGCTGGATAGCTATATAATTTGAGAAAGAAAGAAAGGAAGAAAGAAAGAAAGAAAGAAAGAAAGGAAGAAAGAAAGAAAGAAAGAAAGAGGGGGAGAGAGAGAGGGAGAGAGAGAGAGGGAGAGAACGAGCTTGCATGACAATATGCTATTATTATTCCTTTTCCTCCTCTTTCTCCCTGATTGCCAATTAATTCCAATTTAAAATACAACACTTCTTCAAACATCTCTATATGCCTCAAAGGAATTACCTTGAAAAGTCTTTTAGAATTACAGCAACATTTGGAGTTGGGGATGCCTCTGATTCAAATTTTTATTTTAGCATTAAGGAAGTTCTCATAGATGTTTGAGAAGAGGCACATACACATGATTCACACTTATATAGAGAGACATAAAGGAGTTAGTACTAATATCATGGTCGGGAATAGTGCTATCTTCTGTCTTGTAAGATTTTTTTTCTGAATTTATTTTTTTTTATGACTAAAGAGTTCACCTTTCTCAAAATGTCATTTTTCCCATTGATTTAGCCTTCTAAGAACATCTGGAAGGGAAGGATGTTCCTCAGTAGGATGCGAGATCTTATTCCGACTTCCTGTGCAACCCTATCACTGTCTATCAGCTGCTCATAACATGTTTTTTGTGCTATTATAAATGTATTTTGTTCTAAAAGAGTGCATTTCCTGAGCAACTACTTCAGCTTCAACCACAACAACACATGAGCACACAACAGATACAAACTTAAAGTAAACCGCTCTAAACTTGACTGCAGGAAATACAACTTAAGTAACTGAGTAGTTGATGCATGGAACTCACTACCAGACTCTGTAGTATCATCACCTATACCCCACGACTTTACCCTTAGACTATCCACTGTTGACTTCTCCGGATTCCTAAGAGGTCAGTAAGGGGTTCCATCTCCTGTCCTAATGTTTCTCTTTTATTAGTATCATATATATAAATATTATTATATATTTGTATACCACCAATACGTACTAAACAAACAAAACAAACAAACAAACAAACAAACAAACAAGTCTATTCCAGAATAGTCCTGGTGGAATAATGGTTAGAATGTAGTTTCGCAGGCCAACTCTACCACCACAGTCTGTAGTTCAAACTGATGGTTTGTAGTCTTCTGAGGCCAGTAAACTAAGAACCCAGATTCCTGAGGATAATATGCAAATAATGCTGATATTATAAACCACATAGAGAGTGATGTAAAGCACTAGATGGTGATATATAAGTCTAGTGTGAATGCTACAGCAATAAATCTGGGTCTAAAATGAGACAAATATTAGATTATCCTAATTGGGATTGGCAATTTTATTGCTAAGTGAAGTGGTTACTAAGTGGAAAATCCCCTTACCATGACTGTGTTTTCCTGCTGGAAACAGCCAAGGTTATTCAATTTCATACTTTTGGCTTTTATTTGCCACCAAACCTCTCCTCCATCCTTTGAAACATTCAAGTGCCTGTTTACTATATTGTACACATCAAAAGCAGTGCAATTATGCTATAGCTCAGGACTGAGAGGCCTGGGTGCACTACACAAACATCTTAGAGTGTACTCTCATGAAATCCTTTCCACTCCAATCTCTCTGGTCTATGAAAGTTGAGCGAACCGCAAGTCAGGAAAAGAACAATACATACTGATTGTAATGGCAAACATATTCCCAGGAGAACTGTAAAGGTAATAAGATCTCAGCCACAAATTATCATAGTTTTAGTGACCAGATTTTAAGATTTGGAAAGAGGGACACCATTGAGCGGGGGGAGGGGGTAAGGAAAAGTTTAGCCAAAAAACATTAACAAAAAATTTTCTCTTTCTCTCTCTTCTCTCTCCTTTCTCTCTATTTCTCTCCCTCCCTCCCTCTTTCTCTCTTTTCCCCTCCCTCTTTCTTTCTCTCTTCCTCCCTTCCTCTATCTTTTCTCTCTTTCTCACTCTCTTCCTTCCTCCTTGTCTTTCTTTCTCTCCTCCTCCTTCCCTCCCTCTTAATCTTTTTCTCTCTCTCTTCCTTCTTCTCCTTTTTTCTCTCTCTTCCTTCCTCCCTTTCTCTCTCTTTCTCCCCCCTCTCTCTTTCTCTCTCTTTTGCTCTCTCTCTCTTGTTCTCTCTCTCTCTTGCTTTCTCTGTCTCTTTCTCTGTCTCTTTTTCTCTGTCTCTTGCTTTCTTTCTCTTTTTCTCTCCCCCCTCTCTTTCTCTCTCTCTCTCTTTCTCATTCTTTCTCTCTTCCTCCTTATTTATTTATTTATTAGATTTGTGTGCCGCCCCTCTCCGTAGACTCCTGCCTTCCCCCTTAATCTCTTTCTCTTCCTTCTTCTCCTTTTCTCTCTCTTTTCCTTCCTCCCTTTCTCTCTCTTTCTCTCTCTTTTGCTCTCTCTCTCTTTTGCTTTCTCTCTCTCTCTCTTGCTTTCTCTGTCTCTTTTTCTGTCTCTTTTTCTCTGTCTCTTGCTTTCTCTCTCTTTTTCTCTCCCCCCTCTCTTTCTCTCTCTCTCTTTCTCATTCTTTCTCTCTTCCTCATTATTCATTAATTTATTACATTTGTATGCCGCCCCTCTCCGTAGACTCCTTCCCTCCCTCTTAATCTCTTTCTCTTCCTTCTTCTCCTTTTCTCTCTCTTTTCCTTCCTCCCTTTCTCTTCCTCCCTCCCTCTCTCTTGCTCTCTTTCTCTCTCTGTCTTTTGCTCTCTCTCTTGCTTTCTCTCTCTCTCTTGCTCTCTCTGTCTCTTTTTTCCTCCTGTCTCTCTTTCTCTCTCCCTCCCTCCCTTTCTTTCTCTCTCTCTTCTGCTGTCTTCATTTCTTCTCTCTCTCCCTCTCCCATTGATAGAAAGCACCTGTGCTGCCTCTCTCAACCTGCTTTCAAGGAAACGCCGACCCAGAGGCAGAGCGCGCTCAGTCACTCCATTGGCAGTGCTGGGGCGAAGGCCTGTCAGGAAAGAAAAGCTGTCAGGGACAGAGCCATCTCTGTTCGCCAGGCCAGTTGCTGCTTGGAAGGAACTCCATCTGCCTGCCCCTAAGCAATGGGCTGTCAGAGGAGAGGGGGCGAACAACTTGCCTGTGCTTTCCTTTCCTTTTCCTCCCCTTTGCTGTCGCTGGCCATGTTGGGGACAGCGGGAGAGGCACAGGTGGAGATGGGATGCCAGACGGCACAGCGGACACACTGGTTGCTGCCACCACCGCCGCTCCAGGCACTGTGCTTACAATGAGTGTGCCCGCAGTGCAGAGTCACCGGCTCCTGGAGAAGACACAGGCATGAAGGGCAGCCCAGCGGCTCCAGAGGGTGGCAGAAAGTGGGATCCCCCAGAGGGTCGGCCGCCTCCGGGACACCCTTGCCATTTCCCAGGCCCTGCCATAGAGGCAGCCACAGCTCCTTCTCATGGATGAGGAGGGCAAAACTCTCAGTCAGCTCAGGATATAAGCAGCCCAGTCCAACGTTTCGTCACTCTGTGCACTGCAGCTCACTTTGCCCTTCTTTGCAGCTTCCAAGGCTTTTCCTGGCACCACCGAGTAGAATCTGCCGTGAAAAAACTTGGAAGCTGCGAAAATGGAAGCTCAGCTTCCGTGCTACTCAAAATTGACCAATGCAGAGGTCCAGCAATGTCCAGTTGGCGGCTTGTTTAAAAAAATCAGGACTTTTTAAAAATGCCGTGGGACACAGGAAAAATTTATCAAAAGCATGACTGTCCTGCGGAAAGCAGGATGTCTGGTCACCCTATTTTACTTCATACTTAAAAGATCCGCAGAGTGGACGTACAGAAGTGCACTAAAGTACCTACAGTCCCTGTTATTGTACTTTTATATTATTCCTGTTTTCATTTTCATTTGACAAATTACAATAAATAAATAAATAAACAAATAAAAGAGACTGTAAAGTTACTTTTTCAGCATCATTATAACTTTGAATGATTGCTTGGTAAGTAAAGACTACCACCCAAAACCAGAGCAGAATTTTGACAAAAATCAAAACTCTTTCAAAGTTTATCTCTTCCCCAGTCCCTAATCCACTCCAAGTTAGAAGAGATATTGTTGTCTGTTTTTCCCTTCAGCTGGCAAGGCTTGTTAGTGGATGTGAAACAAAATCAAGAGAACAATCCACCAATTGTTTTCTTTAACTTGTTCCATGTTAAATCTATGAAGGTATCAGGAGCCTTCTGCTTCATTCCTAGTGCAGCTTTGCTCTGAGGGCAGTACAATTTACACTAACATATTTTCTGATGATTCCAGCACTAGAGGAATGCAGAGCCTTGAAGAAGAATCTTCTCCATCTTTTACTGGCAAAGATTCTTCAGTCATTTTAGAGAATTTCAACCTGTATCCCTTAACAAACATGTTCTCCTTTAAGAATCTCCTTACATGAGCCTCGGTGGTGCAGTGGTTAGAGTGCAGTACTGCCGGCTACTTCTACTGACTGCGAGCTGCCTATAACTTGGCAGTTCAAATCCCACCAGGCTCAAGGTTGACTCAGCCATTTATCCTTCCGAGATCAGTAAAATGACGACCCAGATTGTTGAGGGCAATTTTATGCTGACTCTGTAAACCACTTAGAGAGGGCTGTAAAAGCGCTGTAAAATGATATATAAGTCTACGTGCCATTACTATTGCTATAGAATGTTGTAGGGATTACAGTTTTGCAGCAACTCCTAAAACAAAGGGAACTACTCTTTAAGTAAATGTTTAATTAAGGCAAGCCTCCCAGAGATAGATGTCAAGTCTTAAAAGTCTTTTTTCTTTGTAGATACACAGAAGGGAATAATCTTAATTAGAATGAGGTCTTCCTGGCTTCCAGGATATGCCCTGAAATCACGTCTTGCACAGATATGAAATGACATACAACAAGTTTGATGCAATAAATCTGGTACCAAATAATCAATGATTAGGTATAACAATGATACAACCTCATATTTCCTAGTATAATTTTTTTTCCTTAGTAAAAATTCCTAGTATAATTTTTTCTATTTGTTCCACACCGAGCAATTTAAGACAGAGAGAGGGGTGGGGGAGAAATGATGGGCTCCTATGGGTATGGTCAGATATGCAGAACTGATAGAATTTTTTTTGATTTTTTTTCTTTTTTTCCCTTCTGGGTTCTGGGTATGTTTTTCCTATTGCAGTAAATGAGGTTGAATGCATATAATTTTAGAAGAGCTGTGCTTGCGTGTGTACATACAGTTTATATAGTAGATATGTATATTTTTGTGTGCTTGTGTGTAATATGTATGTAATATGTATGTACACATATGGCATATATACATAGAATTAAATAGTATATTTTGGATGTTCAGTAATAATAAATAGATAGGGAAATTGTATCTCTTTGAGGCGAGGAGAGGCCAGGCTCTCTAACCCAAACAATTGATGTGGCCACCTTTAATCTAGTCACATGACCTTTAAGCCAACCTGTCAGATGATCATCAAGCCACTCCCACCTGGTCACATGGCCAGCAGGCCACACCCACAAATAAGCCACACCCACAGTGTGGTAGTAAAAAGTTTTGCAGCCCTTCATGGGGGGGAGGGAGGGAGGGAGAAAGAGTGTGAAAGAGAAATACCTGGCATTGTTTCTTTGCACATTTAAAACATGTTAGTTTTTTTCAATATTGCAATATTCCATGTATCAGAATTTAAAACACAACCAGTTCAATTAAAAAAATCCCAACTCAGGTGTGGTTCAAGCCTTTGGAAGAGTTACCCTAGCAAATAGACTAAATTCTTCTTTCTATCTTCCGTATGGCCCCTAAGGGAAGAATTTTTAAACTTCACAGAAATGGCATATTGTATATTTCTCTAGAAGCAGATGTGGGGGGTTTTTTTCTACCCCATACCAGGTAAAAGCTACCATCAAATAATGCCCACAAAAGTATCTGATTATTGATAGATCTGTGCACTAACTTGAAATATTTTCTGAAATCAAAGAAATCTGGCTCATTCTCTCTAGTTCCTCCTCTGATGCAGCTATTATTATTTTTTGTGTGCAAATGGTGCATGTGACAATGATTGGGTTATTAGAACAAGGCACTTCCCAGCTATTGTACTGGAAGGTAGTAATTACTTTTTCAATAAAGCAACCCATAAAAACTGTTAGGAGGAAAAGAAGACAAAAGGGAAAGTGATATAGCTTTCTGACCTTTATTCAGTTAAACTGCTGTAGCAAGAGATTAAAAATTGTAAGATAATTTAAGGATAAGTTAATTTCATTTTTAAATTCTTTTTTTAAAATTATCCCATCATCATTATTTTTATAAATAACTCAAGGCACCAGACATACTTAATACTCCTCCAAAACTAAATTAAAAGATTCCTTTAAATTTCCCTAACAACATGAAAAATCATAAAATACAAAGACTTGCAAATAGAAGTAGAACCACTGTGGAAAAGAAAAAAGGCAAAGGTAGTACTAATAGTGATAGGTGCCTTGGGTGTAAACCACTTAAACACCATCACCATTGGCAAAATTATACCATAAGTCAATTGCAAAAGGCAGCTTTACTTGGAACAGCTTATGGCCTGCCACAATACCCCTGACCTCATCAAACAAAAACATTTGCCCATCTGAGCTCTTTGGGAAGGACTCTATAGATGGATCAAAAATTCCAAATTATCAGGTACAAACAACCTGAATGGCTTTGAGGCTTAGGTCAAGATGTTTCTTTATAGTGGGCTCAACTGTACAAAGCAGTCTCAGAAGACTGCCTGTGTAGATTGTTATCATTTGTCAAAGAATGTGGAATGTTCTTTGGTAAATATTGACTCCATCCTGCTTTATGTAAAGATAATTTACTCAGCTCTTTTTTTTAATCTAAAGTAATTAAACATTCTTCTGTTTGTCTAACGCCATGACGGTGAACCTATGGCATAGGGGGCCACAGGTGGCACATGGAGCCATATCTGCTGTCATGTGAGCCGTTGCCCTAGTTCAGCTCCAGCATGTACCAGCTAATTTTTGGTTCACATGGAGGAGCACAGAGGATCTAGAGGGCATTTTTAGTCTCTGGAGGGCCTCCAAGGGGGCAGGGGAGGGAGAGCTCCAAGAAAGCCTCTGGAGCCTGGGGGGATGAAAAATGGGCCTACTGGGCCCACCAGAAATCAGGAAATGGGGGAGTGTGTGTGGGGGGGGTATTGAATATACTGTAGATGTGGGTATGTGCACACATGCGATAGTGAGCACATGAACTATTTTGGCACCCAAAGAAAAAAAGATTGGCCATCACTGATCTACGGTAAAAAAAGTTAGATGCTCTTTTGTTTAGTTAGAAAACACATATTGATATTATTTGTCTGTATACTATTTGTTATATATTAACCATTTACCATTGCAACTAAAATAGTAAAGTTAATCTGTTATACTTGTGTGCACAAAGAAATTGCTATAAAAACAAATGCAAGTCTCGAACAAAACAGATCTCTGAACATACCCAGAGAGAGAGAGAGAGAGCTCTGAACAGCATACTCAGAGAGAACAGATATTTGAATATTTCCAGAGAGAACAGGTCTCTAAACACTGAGGCTTCATACCCAGAGAGAAGGTCTTCCTAGCTTGGAACTGCATTGCTCAGAAAACTATATCTCTGTGTCTATGATTCCTACATGCCTGTTCTCCCTTGGAAAAGACTAATATGGATCTAAGTGCTTGACCTCATATGCTCCCTTCAACCTCTTGAGTCCAAACTGAAAATCTTGTTAACTTCCACTACCAGGGTTTTTCAATTTATGATTTTACCTCAAGAATCCAATCTAAACATCTGGCAGACTGTGCAATGAACCAAAATAACTCAAAATGACTTTGAGCCAAGAAATTGCAATACATTATTTATTATTTGTTATAATGATCTATTATATAATGTGTTCACATGTCGTATACATGACATATTTAAGTTAACTTACTTGCTGTGCTAAGAACATAGCAATTGTAAATATAATGCAGTGAATCTCATTTGATTCCTGATGATGCCCAGGACTGCAAATATAATTCTTGCTTTGCAAAACCTTTAAAAAGGTGTGCCTTTTCTTGGATTGATGCTTCTCTATGCTCTGAAACATTCTTTGGAGGTCAAATCAAAGCACTGTGATCACAACTCTGATAATTATTACTGATGTCAGGATTCCGATGGATGCCCTAATTAAATAATGAGCCTTGAGACAAGCTTCAAATGAAATCCATTTATTTATTAGGAGCTCCATGTCAGCACATACCCAAATGAAGCCAACTCTGATCCCATGTAATTTATATCCCAGTGGTAAAATCTAATTCTTTTTCCTACTGCGTCGGTGGGCATGGCTTGATGGGTGTGGTTTGTTGAGGGTCATGCGACGGGGTGGGCGTAGCTCTGTAGTCATGTGACTGGGGGATCAAAAGACAGGAAAGCACTTTAATAATGTCCTGCTTGTACAGGGTTGGACTAGATGAACTCCAGGTCCCTTGCAGCCCTGGATTATCCTCTGAAGATGCATTTAGTGCCAGGTTTGTAGTCCTTCCTTTCTCTTCTTTTTCCCTCCCTTCCTCCCTCCCTCATTCTGTTGCTTTCCCTTCCTTCCTTCCTTCCTTCCTTCCTTCCTTTTTCTTTCTTTCTTTCTTTCTTTCCATCCCCACCCCATTGTTTTTTGCCTACACCCCCCTTTTTTCCCTAGCAGTCTTCAGGAAGCCTGCTGGGAAGTCTGTTGGGAGCAAAAATGGAAACTCCTACCCCCCATTTTCCCCTAACCCCCTGTTTTTGCTTTAGCAAACTTCAGGAAAGCCTGCTAGGAGTAAAAATGGACCTTCAGCCCACATTTTTTGCCTAGAAGGCTTCCAGGGGTGAGGGGTTCGAAAGATCAGCTATGTAACGTTCAATTGTCGGAACTTTTTGATTGTTTTACTAGCATTTTAGTAGCATTTTTACTACTGGTTTGGGCGAACTGGCCCAAATCACCTCTCTTATGGCCCTAATCATGACCTTGTTTTCACCCCTCCTCCTCATGGTGTGTCATTAATCACATTCACCAACAGAACACTTTTGAGGGTTGTAGAGATCACTCCCTCTGGCCACTATAGGTACCCTGGGAGACAGCCTTAAGAAAGATATGTCTGGAATGTGCTCCTGTTTTTGGCTGCCATGTTGCTTCATCAGTTTCCCATCCCTCTTGCCTATGGCAACTTGAAAGCAGGCCAGGGATGGTTTGGGAATTGACAATTGAGTTACTACTGCTCTAAATCCATTATTGTTTTTAAACAATGAATTTATTGAATTATAAAGGATCAACTTACTCGCAACTGACCTAATTTGATTATGTGAAATTAGATTACTTGTTTGATTTCCAGAGAAAGATCTGAGTTTGTAATGCAGAGAATACATACTGGAATATGAATTAGCCACTGTTATTTTCTTCAGTCTAAACCAATGTTTTCTTCTGTATAATTTCACATTAAATATTTCATGATTCATCACTACTGACTAAAATAGAGTCAAGGCTTTATTTTTCAGTCAAGTCTGCTGAGATACAATGATGATCTTAACTATTGTTTTATTTTGTTTTTATTATACCAGTGGAGAAAACACAAAATATTTCCTTTGTGGCTAGTCCCCCCCTCCTTGTCTAGTGTCAAACTGCTCCGATATCCTTTGCTATTAAATATATACAACTTATAAAATAGAGCAAACTTTACTTATCTCTCAAAGGCTTTCATTGCATTTATAGAGAGAAGTCTTAATTGGCTTTTCTCCTCCATTAGCCATATGTGGGCAAAAGAGCTAGCATCCATTATTTGACCAGAAATAAACACAAGATAATTTAACAAATGCATCTATAAATATGCTCTCATTATTTCTCCCTTTATAACTTTCAGCAAGGTTGTTTTAAAGTGGAAATGATTTCCACATTGAAAAAAAGAAAAGTTCATCATTCTTCAATCCAAGATAAACACGGGTTTTAACTTTTATGACACATTATATGCTTTAGGGAAACTATGCCAATGAAGTAGCAACTCACATTAACATTTAATTGTGTTGTGGTTAGCTCTGGCCCAGCTCCTGCCCCAAGGATTGTGGATGTGGGGGAGACATCCACATGCTGCAGGATTGTTTTGCCACACCCCCCCGGTGGAATCTGATGATGAAGGCTCCTCTGACCAAGAAGACATGAGTGACAGGGAGGAGGAGAGTGTGGCAGACAGCTCAGAAGGAGATCAATTATCTAGTTCCTCCTTGGATTCAGAACAAGAGTTAATGATGCAGCCACGCATGCGGAGAGCGATGCATAGGCAACAACAACTGAGAGATTATTATCAAAGAAAATGAGGCCACCTGTTGGGTGGGGCTGTGGTAATTAGTGAAGCTGCTATAAAGAGCAGCCTGTGGGTTTGGCCATTGTGGAGGATTATCTGATCGTTGTGTTTCGTGACTGTTTTACTGACTTGGACCTTTTGTGTGCTGATTTTTCCCTGCTTTGAAACTAAACCAGGGCAAAATGTGTTTCACTTTGTGAAAAAAGAAGGACTGTGAATTGGCTCACAGCTGCAAGCTAAGTATCACAGAACTGATAAGGGACTTGTACAAATTACCAGTTTGTTTGGAGACAAGTGCTCTTTGCTATCCCAAAAGAGGGCTTGGTTTAAGTGAATTTTCATTATAAAGAACATTGCTTTGAATTTTCAAACGTGTGTGTGTCTGAAATTGTATCTATGCATTTTTGGGAGGATTCTACCAGAGAGCTCGACAGAACAAATTGTAACTAATGTACTGTTGCAATTCTGTTTTTCTGCATTTGGGAAAAGATCAAAAGGAGATGTTTTACCAGAAATTATTAATACTGTATTAATACTGTATTTAACAGATTAACAGAGTTGAAAGGGGGTTTGCAGGTCATCTAGTCTGCCCAAGCAGGAAACCCTACATCTGCCTCTACCTAGGATTGAACTCATAATCTCCTGATTGTGGGGCAAGAGCTCCACCTCTAGGCCACAGTTGAACTTACCTCTCAAAATTAAAAAAAAAGACCAAGAAAGATTGTAGCAATATTATAAATCCAATAAAAAATTTCACAGAGGATCCAGTTTTCCCACATTCTCAATTTAGAATTGCCAACTCCTGTTGAAACCATTCCATCAATGTTCTGCTCCAACAAATACATATTTTATTTGTTTTACCCTCCAACAATCCTACCGGGTAATTTGAATGGAGAGAAGAGTGACTGCTCCATTTCCCACTGGACTAACTTCTGACTTAACCTCTGAATCCTTCTACTACACTGCTTCTAGAAGCTACCTGCAAGAAAAACAGTTAATAGCAATTGAATCAAAGATGCCACATTTATAAAATTAATCCCCTATTTACCTACAGTAGCCCCTTTCCCCTTCACACATAGTAGTCCCTGCCAAAGGCAGAAACCTTCACTTCTAGCAGAAATGGTAATTTTCGACAGTCTTTTTTGTATTCTCACTCTGCAGGAATAAAGACAGTGTTCTTGTCTTCATGGAGAAAGCAACTGCAACCAAGAAAAAATATTTTCCATACTACTCACTCAAGGAGAAGCGCAGCTCATGCTTTTCCCCATAGAGCCATAAAACTTTAAAATCCTAGAAACTTGAGAGGAGATTGATTGATTGATTGATTGATTGATCCATCCATCCATCCATCCATCCATCCATCCATTCATTCATTCATTCATTCATTCATTCATTCATTCCCCAATTCACAGTTTACTCACTAGCATCCAGGTCATATACAGTACCTAGGTAATTGAAACACAACTTAGCATTTATAACTGACATTTATAACAACTATATGTAATCTCACCTCACCTGATATACAAAAATGGATGTAGATGTGTCGGAGAAAAGGGTAAATTATAAGACAACTTTCTTGCAGATAAGGAAGTGAGATAGCAAAATCTGGGAATGTACAACTATTACATGCGGAGGCAGGAGAGCTATCTGTCAACTGCCAGGTGCCCAAGCTATGGTAAGCAGTCCATTGTGGTGTGATTCTTGCCTGGAGCCTGGCTTACAATTTGGCCTGGAGCTTAACAGCAATCCGAAATAGGAGCAACTGTGCAAAAAGTGCAAGACATTTTGGAGAGAGGTAAAGGCTGTAGGCCACTAAACTTTAAGACTTTTGTACTAATCAGTAACTTATTTTGGAGTCTATACCAGCTTGCAAAACCTAGGAGAGTGGGGTTAATCCAGGGCAACAGCCTATTGTTAGGTAAAGTATGTGCTACAATGAAGTACAGTGGTACCTCAAGATACGAACCCCTCGTCTTACGAACAACTCGTGATACGAACCCGGGGTTCAGAAAAAATGTGCCTCTTCTTACGAACGTTTTTCGAGTTACGAACGCCAAACCCGAACTTCCGGGTTCGGCGTTCGGAGGCTCCTGGGAAGCCGCCCAGCTGTTTTAAAAGGTGACCGCCGAGCTGGGGGGCTTCCCAGCACCCCCCCAACCCCGAACCCGGAAGTTCGGCAAAAGTTTGGGGTTCGGGGGGGTGCTGGGAAGCCCCCCAGCCCAGCGGTCACCTTTTAAAATAGCCGGGCGGCTTTCTAGGAGCCTCTCGAAGCCGAACCCGGAAGTTCGGGGTTCGGGAGGTTGCTGGGAAGCCCCCCAGCCCGGCTGTGAAATGCCTCTCGTAGCAGCTGCTAGAGCCGCCGGCATTTCACCTTCCCTCCCAGGCAAAAAGAAGCCGCGGAGAGGGGCACGCCTTCTGCCTGGGAAGTCTGGCCCCATCATCCCAGAATGCCGGCCTTTTTGCCTGGGAGGGAAAGTGAAATGCCGCTCGTAGCAGCTGCTAGAGCCGCCGGCATTTCACTTTCCCTCCCAGGCAAAAAGATGCCAGCATTCTGGGATGATGGGGCAGGACTTCCCAGGCGGAAGGCGTGCCCCTCTCCGCGGCATCTTTTTGCCTGGGAGGGAAGGTGAAATGCCGCTCGTAACAACTGGTAGAGCCGCCAGCATTTCACCTTCCCTCCCAGGCAAAAAGATGCTGGGGAGAGGGGCATGCCTTCCGCCTGGGAAGTCCGGCCCCATCATCCCAGAATGCTGGCATTTTTTTGCCTGGGAGGGAAAGTGAAATGCCGCTCTTAGCAGCTGCTAGAGCCGCCGGTGCTGTTGGCCATACCTGGCCGAAGAGGAAGAAGAGGACGAGGAAGAGGAGGAGGAAGAAGAAGAGCAAGAGGCAGCCGCCGCAGCTGCCGGCGCCTGGGTACCCAACTGCGGGGCTCCACTTCGCGTGTGGTGCCCGTGGGAAGCGCGATAGGGGCCCGGAGCCTGGTAGGGCAGGCTGGGGGGCTCGTCCAGCGCCGAGGAGGAGGAAGCGACGGCCAGCAGGGGCTGAGCTTGGAAGTGCCCGACGCCCACCCCGCGCACCTGCGGGATCTCCACCATGGTGGGCCGCTCGTAGCGCTTGCTCAAGGCTGGCCGATGCCCCCCGGGGAAGGTCTTGAGCGCACTGTAAGGGCTGCGCTGCTGCGGGGGCAGCTTGTAGAGCTTGATCCCCCCGCTGGAGTCTTCCTCGGCCGCCGCTTGCATGGCCTCCTCGCTCAGCATCCCGCAAGGCAACGCGCGCTTCGGGTCTCTCCCATCTCCATGGCTCGGGATGCTGGCACCGAGTATTTTCCTACCTACCCCACGCGCGGTGGGGGTGGTGGGGGGAGGCGGGCTCCTGATTGACAGGACTCCCAGCCAATGCCTGGAGGGAGAAGGGGTGGGAAAGACCAAGCCGGGAGACCCCCTTCCCGCACCCCCGCCAAGCACTCACCCACTACCCAGCCGCTTATCGGAGCGGGCAACTCCAGGAGTGAGCCAGAGGCGCCTCCCGCGCCTGGAGTGGGAAGGTGAGGGGGGGTAGCCCGGAGAGAGGCAGGGGGGGTCGAAGAGGGGAGGGGCGACTTGCTCTCTGCAGCCCCCGGCTATTCCACCACTCCCTCCAGCCCAGGCACTCAGAAAGGAGACTAACAGTCCGGTCTGCGTCTTTATGCACGGGGAAAGACCCTCCTCAAATTTCCCCTCAGGCTGCAGGGGGGAGAATGCAGACCCCCCCGCACTCCCCACCCCAGGAGGCGTGCTTAAACCACTCCTCCACTTTTCAGCTCGAAAGGCACACGCTGGAGCGATCCTAACACGCCCCCCCAGGGACTGGAAGATGCAGAGGGTCTGCGCGCTCAACTTTGTCTTCGGCAATTTGCGCCCAGCATCGTAGCCGGCGGAGGATTGCGGGGGGGCGTCGGACACTTCCAAGCTCAGCCCCTGCTGGCCGTCGCTTCCTCCTCCTCGGCGCTGGGCGAGCCCCCCAGCCTGCCCTACCCGGCTCCGGGCCCCTACCGCGCTTCCCACGGGCACCACACGCGAAGTGGAGCCCCGCAGTTGGGTACCCAGGCGCCGGCAGCTGCGGCGACTGCCTCTTGCTCTTCTTCTTCCTCCTCCTCTTCCTCGTCCTCTTCTTCCTCCTCGGCCAGGTACAGCCAACAGCACCGGCGGCTCTAGCAATGGAAACAATGTTTCATCTTACGAACTTTTCACCTTACGAACCTCCTCCCGGCACCAATTAAGTTCGTATCTTGAGGTACCACTGTATTTAGTACAGCTTGTCAATTGTGCAATTCTGGCGCAATAGCTCCAGTCTGTCTTTGATGGTCCGTGCATGCCACCATGTTTTCCAGCTCTCTGAGCATGCAGAGAAGAAAAATTGCAATGTGCACACAGTACACCAGTACGAAATGGTAAGCAATCAGCCCCTGGGTGGGGTTGGGGGAACCCTAACCTTCACACTCACCTAATGCACAATAATACATGTCCATTTATTGTACTGTTCTTACTTTCAGGGGATGAGGGAGAGAGAACTCTCAGTAAATATATATAATGTGATTTACACAGGTGAAATGTGAAAAAATTCTCTACAGTCTCTGTGGGCAAGGCTTGGTGGTGAGGTCATGTGACAGTGTCACAACGATTTTTAATTTAAAAAGGGGGGGAGCCTCAGTCATCCTTCAGAAAATGGCTAAGAAGGCAAGAAAGCTGTGGTTCGGCTCACCCAATTCCTAGGACTACTCCAAGTGGTATTCAGCATGGAGAGGGCGGCTCTCCCTCACAATCCCCTTTCTCTTGGAGCTTGGACTTCCTGTGGCCTGAGGGCCTGAAAACTGGGTTGGACCACTATAAGACCACTTCCCTGCTTCTCAGCGGCAGCTGCTGTGCTGGTGACCACAAAACCCTCCTCCTTCTCCTTCTTCAACTTCTCCCTCAATTTTCTTCCTTCTCTTGTCATAAAATGAAAGAGAACAGTGGCAGGATTATTTCAGGCAGACAGACATATGCATCCAGGTGGGTAGATAGGGTGGTGATAGTGGCAAAAGTGGCCCTTTCCATGCACAGCGCATGGAGGTAGTGAAGCCAGGCGAAGCAGCCCCAACGCACTTGTTGCTGGGGAGACACAGCAATTGCTTGGCCAGGGCGGCCTCAGAAGTAGCTGCATCAGTCACTCTGCCCATGTCATGTACTGCTCCAGCCAGCTGCGTGACTACAATTGGGGCAACATGGCGAAGATGAAGGGCTACCCGCCTCCATATAAGTGCCACCATCCAGACCAAAGGGAAAGCTCTGCGGTGGTGCAGCTGGGCCTGCCTTGGCCCTCTCCCTATGTGGGAGGCTGCCACCCCACCAACTGCCAGCAGCTTCTGCCCTCTCACTTTGCTTCTTTGCCAGCCTTTTTCCCCCAGAGCACTGGACTCCATAAGCAAGTTTCTGAAATGGTGCTGGTTGTCAAAGTGCAGGCAGGTCCCCACTGCCCCAACATGTTTTCCTGCCATCCATGTGATGTTCCACTTATTCCTCGCAGCCATCTCACTGCCAGCATTGGCCTCACCTGTTGCTGCTGCTATGGGGCTGAGTCTGAGAGCAGCTGGAAACAGCAAGCAGAAAATGCCCCAAAGGCCTTTTGGCAAGCAGACGTCCAAGGGCTGCTGCACATGCACACCACATCTCCCACAGCCCTCTTCCAGTGCGGACTTGTCCTACAACATTTGCAATCATGGGACATCAGCTTACATGGTGATTCAGGGACATTGGCAACCACTGGCAGCCATTGCTAACAGCCCGCCTGAATTGGTTCAACCTGGGAGCATTTATTAATACAATAATGCAATTGTAAATAAATGTATAGTATAATACTGCTTAAAATGACACAGATGTATAATATGTTTTTAATATAACTGTACCTTTGCTTTTGTAATCTGCCCAAAGGCAATGAGAATGACTTGGGTGGCTGTATATTCATAAACAAACAAACAAGATATATTATTAATATGATTATCGTGAGCAACTGACTGGAGTTAAGATAAGAACAAAAACAGCGGCACTAACAAAATAATAATTATAATAATTAAACTACTATAGGATAGCCAAAACATATAGAACAATAGAAATGTTGAACTCAATAAAAGGCAGTGTAGAAAGCACAAATTGATTTAATATTTTAGCTTTTAGAATTGTATAGAAGAGGGTGGTTGTTTCTGCAAAACTAATAGAAGCAATAAGAGCCATGGCCAAAGTTGAATACAATACCTATACCACATGGAATTCCTTGCGACACAGAACGAGGGCTGTTGTCCTCTTAATTTGTTACCCAATATTTCCTGAATACATTTTCTACTTCTATTATTTACATTATAATTCAGCACAGTGAGTTGTAATGCAGGTCCACTAATTTCCCACTGGCTGTGACAAAGATATTTAAAGTGGATGTAAGATAGATATGCCAGATCATTACCGGTTCTTCCCTGGGACTAGTAAACAAATTAGATTAAAGACGCTGTCATTGCTATGCAGGCAGCAAGTAGTGCATGCAAATTTAAGGAAGAGAAACTCTGTGTGGAGTTTTTATCAATCCAAATCTTGCTGCAGCCAAGCGGATATGATGCAGAAAATATCTGAGATTGGCATCACTCTGTGAATCCCACTGGAGGAGGAGAAGAGAGGTGAGCCCATAGTGTGATGCAGTATCTTTTCAAATCCCACACATCCTTTCATCTCTCTAAAATAAAACACATGGATGATAGACTT
The DNA here is from genome assembly GCF_031021105.1 of Erythrolamprus reginae. NCBI lineage: Eukaryota > Metazoa > Chordata > Lepidosauria > Squamata > Dipsadidae > Erythrolamprus > Erythrolamprus reginae. Next base: position 164,114,078 of record NC_091950.1, read on the forward strand.
TGCTGTTAATATCTTTCCACTCTATTTAATTTCTTTAGTGGAAGCAGACTTCTTGTCATTTTCAGAAGTACCTCCAAAACCCTTTCTGACAGGTTTTACAATCTAAAACAGAGAATGCCCAAAGAAAAAGAATTAAAAACAAGGTTTTTTACAGGAGGCGGTATTAATTAATTTATTCTTCCTGGGGGTTAATGACAACATAGGGATCTTGACTTTGCAATGCAATGCAAGTGTGGAAAAATAAAATGTTTGTTATGGTCTGCCAGTGGCCTGCAGAGCTAGCAACAGAGTCGGACAGTCAGGAGGCTGGGGAAGAACCAATGATGGATTCCTATGAGTATGGTCAGGTACGCAGAACTGGTAGAAAAATTTTGGTCAGGTACACAGAACCGGTAGAAAATTTTTAATTTTTTTCCTTTTGTTCCCTTCTGGGCTCTGAGTATGTTTTTCCTATTGCAGTAAATAAGATTGAATGTGTATAATTTTAGAAGAGCTGTGCATGCATGTGTGTACATACATTTTATATAGTAGATAATGTATAATTTTGTGTGCCTGTGTGTAATATGTATGTACACATATGGCATATATACATGGAATTAAATAGCATATTTTGGATGTTCAATAATAGTAAATAGATAGGGAAATTGTATCTCTTTGAGGCGAGGAGAGGCCAGGCACCCTAACTCTAACCCTTGATGTGAGTGATGTCAAGTTGGCCACCTTTAAGCTAGTCACATGACCTTTAAGCCACCCCTATCACATGATCATCAAGCCACTCCCACCTGGTCATGTGGCCTGCAAGCTACACCCACCAAATAAGCCATCCCCACAGTGTGGTAGTAAAATTTTTTGCAGACCTTCACTGCAAAGAACATGGGCCAAGTCTGGAGTTTGGAGAAGGCTTGATGCCAGAAGCAGAGGAACAATGGGAGTCTGTTCTCACTGTGTGCGTGCTCAGAGCTGCAGAGGCAAGAACAGTTACAGAGGAGAAGGACTATTTCTGAGTAAAGCTTGGAGTTAATTGGCCCCTCCCATAGGTGAACAAAGATGACGTACAAAGAAGGGATCATCGTAGGGAGCAACTTTGTTCAACTCATATCATTCTGGCTCGGACTCTGTGTTTTCTGTTTTGCCTTGCCAAGTTTCTTGCTAATTGGTCTTTGGCAGCTTGTCAAGGAAGATCAAGGTTTATGTGCTTATCTGCCTTTCCCCAAAAGGCTGTTGTCGGACTTGTTATCATTGTTTGAGACTTATTACAGCTGGGAATGAAAATAATTACCAGCTGATAAAATAAAAGAGGTTTTGGGGACACCATTTGTGCTGCATTATTGATCAGGAAGCCTAGATCAGAATACATATATCATGAGGCCACAATGCAGATTTGGTCAAAGGGATGTCTTTGGGGTAAGGAATGGATAGCCAGGGATGAACCATCTTCTTATAAGTGTTCTTGCTGGAAAGGATTGCTCCTGGAAAGTGATTTTTTCCTGAAAGATATGTGGGGCTGTATTGCTATGATGTTCTTCCTGGAATGTGTGAATGGGTAATTCATTCTCAAAGTGGGAAAGTGTCACCATCCATGATGTTCTTCCTGGAATGTGTGAATGGGTAATTCATTCTCAAAGTAGGTAAGTGTCACCATCCATGATAAAATCATTGGCAGTCATGGGAAAGAAAGGAGATGGAAATGTCCATGGAAATTCTCAGTCATCCAGATCATAATTGTCTCAACAGTGCTTTTTTTCAAGAAGCAACTGCATTTTCTTTTTCTTTGAAGACATTTTGCTTCTCAACAAAGAAATTTCTTCAGTTCTGACTAAAAGGTGAAGAACAGAAAGATTTTCAGTCATGTCTCCTGCAGTCCTGCAGTCACTGCAGGAATATACCATTCTCCAACATTCACTCAGAAATGAGGAAGCTTCTTGAATAAGAAGGGAAATGTCTCCAAGGAAAAACAAAGTCCAGTTGCCTTTTGGGAAAGGAGATGCAAAGAAACCAAGGAGGCACTGAGCAGTGTCATTGGTCACAGAATTCCGGGAGTCAATCGTGTGTGCATGCATTTGTGTGGGCAGAAAGAGGGAAGAGGCAGAAAAAGAGAAAAGTAAAGAAAAAATTGTAAAGTAAAGAAAAAAGTAAAGTAAAGAAAAAAGTAAAGAAAAGTAAGAAAAAATAAAAAGAGAGCACCCTAGAATTCCCAAGCAGAAAGGTTCTTTGTTTAAGGCTCTTCCGTTTCCATCAATATTAAAATAAATCTTGCAGATTTTTGCAACCTTTTGTTATGCTTCCAGCTGATGGCAAGTAACTCTAGTCACATGCATCTTTTTGAATTATTCTGCATAGATACTTTTTGATATGCGTAATATGGCTGGATCGAGGGTTGTTGTTTTCCCTCCCATTTAACTCCTCTTAGTTACTATTTTTCTCTGAGTAGCTTCTTCAGTCAATGAAAGATGGCATTGAAAAGAAACGTGCTAATGATGCCTGACTGCATGGCTTTCTTGTACGTGTTCTGTAGCTGAATATTTCATATGCTGGCATACTAAGAATAGCATGACATTTTATGATAATCATTTTGCTGAAATGTTGCTCAATATTTAGGTACCGTTCTTTGAAGTGAGACTAACAAATAAGTACTGTATGTTGCCAGTTTCCCCAGAGGAAAATGAGAGAAAATGATTCTGACTTTAGGGGATAAGCTAAGCGAAGCACAAGCTGCTTAATTAAACTGACCTTCCAGTTTCTCTATGGAAATACCCAATAAATCATGGGATAGTTCAACAGGCCAAACTTGGTAATTGATGAAACTTCCTTTGTTTTGAGAATATGACTTTTTAATATGTAGTAAATTAATTCCAGTTATATTCAACTGATGCATTATGCTTTAGTGTATGAAATACATACATTGTCCTCTGTCCTGGTGCTTCTTGACTTCTCAGCGGCTTTCGATACCATCGGCCATGGTATTCTTCTGCGCCGGCTGGAGGGATTGGGAGTGGGGGGGCACTGTTCTTCAGTGGTTCTCCTCCTACCTCTCTGGTCGATCGCAGTCGGTGTTAGTGGGGGGGTCAGAGGTGGACCTCTAGGTCTCTCCCTTGTGGAGCACCTCAGGGGTCGGTCCTCTCCCCCTTACTATTTAATATATACATGAAACCACTGGGTGAGATCATCCAAAGGCATGGGGTGAGGTATCATCAATATTCTGATGGTACCCAGTATACATCTCCACCTCATGCCCAGTCAGCAAAGCAGTGGATGTGATGTACCGGTGCCTGGAGGCTGGGTCTGGGTGGGTGTCAACAGACTCAAACTCAACCCTGACAAGACGGAGTGGCTGTGGGATCTGCATCCCAAGGACAATTCCATCTTTCCATCCAAGGAGGGAGGAAACTACTGATCCCGTCAGAGAGGTTTCGCAATTTGGGCGTTCTCCTCGATCCACAGCTAACATTGGAGCACCATCTTTAGCTGTGGCGAGGAGGGCATTTGCACAGGTTCGCCTGGTGCTCACAGTCGCTCATGCCCTCATCACCTCGAGGTTCGACTACTGCAATGGGGCTACCTTTGAAGAGTGTTCAGAAACTCCAGATCATGCAGAATGCGGTCACGAGAACTATCGTGGGGCTACCTAGATTTGCCCATGTCTTTCCAACACTCCACGGCCTGCACTGGCTGCCGATCAATTTCCAGTCACAATTCAAAGTATTGGTAATGACCTATAAAGCCCTACATGGCATCGGACCAGAATACCTTTGGGACCGTCTTCTGCCGCACAAATCCCAGTGACCGATTAGGTCTCACAGAGTTGGCCTTCTCCGGGTCCCGTCAACTAAACAATGTCGTCTGGTGGACCCCAGATGAAGAGCCTTCTCTGTGGTGGCCCCAGCCCTCTGGAACCAACTCCCCCAGGAGATTAGAACCATCCCCACCCTCATTCCCTTTTGTAAGTTACTAAAGGCCCACTTATGTCATCAGGCATGGGGGAACTGAGATACCCCCCAGGCTTATACAGTTTTCGCATGGTATGATTGTGTTGTATGGTTCCAATGTTGGTTTTAGAATGTTTTTAATATTAGATTTGTTATACTGTCAGTATTTTGTTGTGAGCCTGTGGAGAGGGGCGGCACACAAGTCTAATAAATTAAATTAAGTTATGGTTATGGTTATGGTTATGGTTATGGTTATGGTTATGGTTTTGTCCTTAGACCTTTCTTGTCATGGAACCTTTCAACTTGGAAGCAGTTCTTCAAGATTTCCATTCAGGGCAAAGTAAGTACAGTATATAAAAGAGAAACTATTTCAAAATAAATTTCAGAGTATAACACTTCCTGCTCCATTTGGGAGTATTCTAGATGTATCGGGTTACCTTTCCTAGAATTCATTATTGGAAGATGCAATTGTTTGTTTGTTTGTTTGTTTGACTTCTATGCCGCCCAACCCTATAGGACTCAAGGCAGCTTACAACAATACAAATATAATACAGTAATAAAAAGAAGTCAAATATCAATAATAAACTATAAAAAAATGCAATTATAAAACCCATATACTAAAACTATAAACTCCCAATGTAAAACCCATAAATCTATCAACATCATACATACAAATCAGCCATGACTCAGCCATGCCAGATGTTAAAATTCAAGGCTCCCAGGCCTGCTGGCAAAGACAGATCTTGACGGCCTTTTGGAAGACCAGTAGAATGGGAGCAGTACAGATGTCGTGGGGGAGATGATTCCATAGAGCCGGGGCAGCTACAGAGAAGACCCTGCCCCACGGTCCCACCAACAAGTAAGATGTCTTATTAGCCAAAATGGGGGGGGCACATTAATCTATCTTTAAATTTTTTTAAAAAAGCTTCCTTGTGTGCTTACTTGTTCACAATGATACAAGGAGCATCTTATTAGAAATAATATCCTGTTCACTGTAACCATCATGGGAGATAATGCAAAATGATCAAGTGAGCTCTTTTTTTTCAAGACTAAATTGCAAAATGTCAAATTTGTGAACAAACAAAGCCACACATTTTTAAGTTGAAAGAAGACAGTCACCCTCAAATTGGTCAATATAAAATTAAGGAAATTACCCTCACATACCCCCACACACCTTTCTTCCTTTCTCATTATTCCCCACCCCTCCCCCCACCCCCAAAATGTTTTTGTGTTTTCTGCAAAAAATGAAAAAAAACCCAGTAACTTTTCAGGAAGTATAGAATCTCACAAATGCAGGGAGCATAAGTGAAGCCAGTATTCATTTCCTTCTTTTTTCATTCGTTTCCACTCCTTTCTATACTTCTCTTGACTTCTGTCATAGTAAATAGTAAGACGAAGATATAGCTGGAAAGCCAGGCTGTTCTAAACATAGCTTTTATTTAAAAACGACTGAAGAATTCTTGATACAGCTATGAATTCTTTCCTTATAGCTATGATATGATATGGTGTAATTGCCGTACTTTTGGACAGTTGATTATTTATGCTTTCAACCTATTAACATGAACAACTAATTAAGTTGTAATTATTTTATAGCATGTATTCTTTGACTTTTTAAAATAATAATGAGTGTAATAATGAGTGTTTATCGTATGCTGCAGCTGTAGTCTCTATTCATTTGCTGAAGGAGGTAGAGGTTTGAGAAAGCAACAGTTGTGGCAAAATTCTCCAGCTCCAATTCTCTTTCCCCCAAAAACTTATTGCAGTTTGCAACAAGTTGTAACAATAAGGCATATCAAGAGATACCCTTATTTTTCATGTCTGGCAATCACAAGAGCAAAGTCGCATCATCAAGTCATTGAAAACTGGCATGTTAAAAAAAAAGTATGTCAGAGAGCAATAATTTTTGTTTCTCACATTTCAGTAGAACATATTGCAATCGATGTGGTTGTTGCCGAATTTTATTAGCAAGTGTCAAGGAAGGCTTTTGACATGCATATGCCTGCCAATCCTCTCAATGCTGTAGCCTGTCATTAGATTTTCTTGTTTCAATGTAGCAATTGTCACGAGGACCATCTAAGAGTAATGTGTAATTCTGGCATTCCTTTTTTTCTATTACAGCATGGCTTCATGCATGACGTAGAACTAATCAGTGCTTTTGGGGGAGGGTGCCAAATAAATAAAATACCTTGTCTTATGAACTTAATTGGTTCCAGGATGAGGTTTGTAAGGTGAAAAGTTTGTAAGATGAAACAATTTTTCCCATAGGAATCAATGGAAAATTCACCCCTTTTGCCAGCCCAAGCATCCGTTTTTGTGCTGCTGGGATTCCCCTGATGCTCCCCTCCATGGGAAACCCCACCTCCATGTTTTTGCGATGCTGCAGGGGAATCCCAGCAGGGGAGCCTTTGCCTGGCAACAGAAGTCCGGAGGCAGGGCATCCCAGTGGCAGCAGCGGGTTCATAAGGTGAAAATAGTTCGGAAGAAGAGGCAAAAAATTCTCAAATCCTGGGTTCATATCTCAAAACGTTGGGTTCATAAGATGAGGTATCACTGTATATAATTATTAACAATTATCATTATCATTGCATTCCTTTTTAGAAAAGCTATGAGACAAATGCATTCATTATTAAATTGGTATTTTCTAAATACCTAAGTCATCAACATAATTGATCCCAAAATATGTTACGTAAGTTTTGCCCCACTGTATCTTTCTTGCCTCAGTTGTTAAGTGAATCATTGCAGCTTGATAAGTTAATAACCTGATTGTTAAGTGAAACTGACTTCCTCTTTGACTTTGCTTGTCCTGAGTTTGCAAAGGGTGAATCACATGTCTTGGGAACATAGTCCATGTTGAATCAGTTGCCAAGCATCTGAATTTTGACCACATGATTATGAGGTTCCTGCAAAGGTCATAACTATGAAAAATAGTCATAAGTCCCTTTTTCAGTGTCATTGTAACTTTGAATTGTCACTAAATGAACTGTTGTAAGTCTAGGACTACCTGTATTAGTCTCCAAAAAAATCCACGGTAGCATATTGACAATGGAAAGTTGACTGGGCCATTCCATCATGTTTCAAAGATTAAGTTGAAATATTGTAAGTCTTCTTACTTCTTTCAGATATATAGGACCTGAGATTTTATACAGTAAAATGTCTCCAACCTTGGCGATATTAAAAATTGTGGACTTCAACTCCCAGAATTCCTCAGTCAGCATATTTCTATCTATCCAATCATCTCATGGACAATTAAGAAAATAAAAGCAATAGATCATCAGATAAATAAATAAAGCCAGAGGTCTTACTTGATGCACAAATGACAAGTCTCAAATTATCTTATTTTACACACATTATGCAAAAATATAGATTTTTGGAAAATTTTATTTATTTTATTTTATTTATTTATTTTGTCCAATACATAATAATACACAATGAAGGTAACAGAGGACACCTCCGAGGAAATAGAATTAGAGAAAGAATAGAAGAGAGAGTATAGGATAAAATAATCAATGAGAGAATAGAAGAAAGATATAGGGATAGAAGAGAAGATATATGAGATATAGGAGAGACAATAGGAAGGCATTCTAGTGCACTTATGCACGCCCCTTACTGACCTCTTAGGAATCTGGAGAGGTCAACCGTGGACAGTCTAAGGGTAAAATGTTGGGGGTTAGGGGATGATATTATGGAGTCCAGTAATGAGTTCCATGCTTCGACAACTCTATTACTAAAGTCGTATTTTTTACAGTCAAGTTTGGAGCAGTTAATATTGAGCTTGAATCTGTTATGTGCTCTTGTGTTGTTGTGGTTGAAGCTGAAGTAGTCACTGACAGGCAGGACATTGCAGCATATAATCTTGTGAGCAATACTTAGATCATGTTTAAGGCATCTTAGTTCTAAGTTTTCTAGGCCCAGGATTGTAAGTCTAGTTTCGTATGGCATTCTGTTACAGGAGGAGGAATGCAGGGCTCTTCTGGTGAAGTTTCTCTGGACATTTCCGAGGGTGTTAATGTCTGAGATGCGGTATGGGTTCCAAATTAATTCTGGCAAAGATTGTAGAAAAGAGATAACTAGTGGCAAGGTGGATGGATTCAGTTATTGGTAGGATGTGCACTATTGGAAGATCTGAAAGGCCAGATTAGGACTAAATCATCATGGAGAAAATTTACTTAGGTAGCTGCTGAATTGAAAATGACTTCAATAGACATAACCAATTAAAATCAATATTTTGATTTTGATAGCAACTTAGAAATTGATATACAGGAAAAGTTTAAGGAAGGATGATATCTTATTTTTCTTTATTAAAAGGGTTACCTATAAACACATTGAAAAGAAACCAGTATTAGTATGTTTTAAATGTATGACTAATAAGTATGGTTGTAAATTTGTTGCTTGTATCTTTACAATGCACTACCTGACTCTGTGGTTTCTTCTTCAAACCCCAAAAACTTTAACCTTATACTGTCTACAGTTGACCTCTCTTTGTTTCCACTGTGCCTACCGTCCCTGTCCTACTGTACTATTATCCTTTCTATCTCTACTTTTTTTTATGTTATGTTTATACAGACCACTACTATCCTTGACAAACAAACAAACAAACAAAATTTATATTGACTGGTCCCTAATATGATTTGATTACTTATTTGTTCCCGGACTATCATTAAGTGTTATACGTTATGATTCTTGACATAAGGTATTTTTTCTTTTATGTACACTGAGAGTATATGCACCAAGACAAATTCCTTGTGTGTCCAATCACACTTGGCCAATAAATTTCTATTCTATTCTATTCCATTCCATTCCATTCCATTCCAATCCATTCCATTCCATTCCATTCTATTCTATTCCTCCCCACTTCATTGGAACAAAACTTTAAAAGCCAAGAAAAATGATTGGAACCCAGGATTGTTTCCATTTTCTAGATTTCCAACTTGGGGTTCCAAAAATAGATATTCAAGCCATTCAAGGTGCTGTACAAAAACCTGAATAAAGATTGATGGCCATGTTACTGAGAAAGGGAATACTCCAGTAAACTGGCGCTAAAGAAAATTTAAAAAAATAGAGCTCAAGAAAGTTAGTTAAAGCTCAGGACTGGCTGAAGTTAGAAAGAGGTTTATTCTTTTTCAAATTAAATTTAAATATACGTACCAGCTGCTCAATAAAGAAAGAAAAATGCTAAAGGAAACAAAGAAAAGGCAGATAGTACAGGATAGTACAAAATGTTTTATATTTTGGCTCAGCAAACCAAAGCAAACCAGCTGCCCCAAGATGAGTTTGGCATGCTTGAGCTGACCAATTATCCTACGTTGAAACTGGGCACTGGTTGCTACTGCTGATTCAGCACCTGCCTGAAAGGGTCAATTTGCTCCTCCAGGGTATGGCTTCATTTGGATCATTTAAAAAATGAGGAGCTCTCTGCACCTGGATAGATCATCAAGACAAACAATGGGCCCTTTGATCTTTTGGTCACATAGTTTAGACTGAATGGGTGATGCTTAGCACCTAGTCCTTGATCTTCCTGCTACAACACCCACGATCATGTAATAGAGATTTGGGCTCTTAACAGCCAGCTCACATTTAGGATGATGGTTGCAGCATCCTGGTCATGTTGTCACCATTTGTGACCTTCCCTGCCGGCTTCCCACATGCAAAGTCAATGGTGAAGCCAGGGGGGAAGCTTACAAATTGCTCCAACTGCTTTTTCTCCCGAGGAACCTGTTACGGAGTACATCCCAGGGATATTGTATTCTGTGATGCATGACAACCCACAGCAGCCCTCAGCTGATTAGTGCTTGTCTACACAACTGCACTCACATGGTGCTACAGTACTTCCTCCTCTGTCTGGCTTCACTTGCATGGCACCACAGCATCTACTTCCCTGGCCACCTGCAGTCACACAACATCAAATCATCCCTTCCCCTGCCTGCTTGTGCTAGAATCCCTTTACCATGCTGCAGCACCATGCACCCCATCCATGTTTCCTCCCTGCTTGCATCATCCTTCCATACTGGCCACACTGCATAAAGTAACAACTTCCCTTTTCTGTCCAGGTGCTCTCTGTAGAACTCACCTGCTTGCCACTTTGTTTATAACTACCCAGGACTAATGATTTCCTGCCAGCTTCTTCATTGATTTTGCTTATTGGGAACAGCAAGTCATGTTCATGTAAAGTCCTTGCTTGGTGACTCACAATCCTTTTTAACAACAGCAAGAGGGACTTCTAGAATGGTTCTTAGCTGGATTGTGCAGTGTGCATCAAAAAATGTAATATATACATTAGTTTTCAGTATGCTTGCCTGAGGGTAAAAGGTAAGAAGTCTACACCATGCATCACACAAGAGGTCTGTCCCCGATAAGTAACATCTAACCTAATACCGCAGTAAAATTTATTCAATTATGACTGGTTCATATACTGAGCTATAATAGTGTTAAGTGAATATTTATGGAGGGATGAAAGCAGTTGGATGGATGTGGAGTGTTTCATCTTTTTCATACAGAAGCACACAGAGAGCAAACCTGTAATTAAATATAAAATTAAATATTATACCTATGATTTTATCTTGTTTCAAAGGACTATTCTAAATACTGTACAAGTCAAAAAGAGGGCTGAGAAAATATTTGCAGACATCTCACATCCTGGACACAAACTACTTCAACTCCTACCCTCCTACAATGCTATGGAGCACTGGACACCAGAACAATTAAACACAAGAACAGTTTTTTCCCAAACCACATCACTCTGCTAAACAAATAATTCCCTAAGCACTATCAAGCTGTTTCCTAAGTCTGCACTACTATTAATCTTTTCATCGTTCCCATCAATTCTCTCCTCTTGCAAATGACTGTAACTTCGTTGCTTGTATCCTTACGATTTATATTGACTGGTTCCTAATATGATTTGATTGCTTATTTGTACCCAGACTATCATTAAATGTTGTACCTTATGATTTTTGACAAACTTTTCTTTTCTTTTATGTACACTGCGAGCACGCGCACCAAAAAAATTCTATTCTATTCTATTCTATTCTATTCTACTCTATTCTAAATTACATTCAAACTAAACTAACATAAAAAGAACAGAATTGTTTTATTTTTATTTTTTTTAAAAATATCATTATTAGTTATTTACATTAAAAAAAACCATAAACACACACAGAGAAAGAAAAAACCCCCTGAAGATATACAAACAAACAGCATAACACAATAAAGCACACTGCTTTATAATATAATTTACATTGGTATCAGAACTTCTAATTAATAACATAAATGCCAGCTATTTTGCTGGACCTTATTATTTACAGCCTATCCACGTTTTCTTCCATTTCATTTCCTGATTTTGTTATGTACTAATCATCTTAAATTACCTTGTTTCTGTCTGTACTTCTTTCTTTGGGTTGTATTTAACTATGGGTTAATGGTTCTGTAGAGATCAGTGGTTGCGTTTAGCAACAGTTTGTCTGTTTTTCCTTTTTTTCTCATTTTCTTTGGAATGTGTATGAGGAACGGCATACAAATCTAATAAATAATAATAATTATTATTATTATCACCATCACCATTATGATTATTATGATTGTTATGATTGTTATGATTGTTATGATTGTTATGATTGTTATGATTGTTATGATTGTTATGATTGTTATGATTGTTATGATTGTTATGATTGTTATGATTGTTATGATTGTTATGATTGTTATGATTATTATTTATCCAATCATATCACCTGTCCCAAGCACTGTGAAATTCTCTATTATCTCTATCCTGTAGCTCCTGTGTTAATTTGCTCATCTCTGCCACCTCATATATTTTAGTTATCAGACTTAGTGTCGAAGGGGAGGGGGTTTCCTGCTTCCAATTTTGAGCAATTTTGAGCTGCCGTTGTTAGGTATAGTATTAGGTGTCTGTCATCCTTGATGGTTTTGTGCCTAATAGTTCCCAATAAAAAAATTCTGATCTTAGTGGGATTTTTTCCCCTATAATTTGTTTGAGGATATCCCTGACTCCAAAATTTCTCAACCACTGGGCACTTCCACCACATATGGAAATATATTCCTGGCTTTTCTTTACATTTCCAACATTTTGGTGAAAGTCTCGGGTACATTTTGGCTAATTGGGCTGGCGGTAGGTGCCACCTGTAAAACATTTTATATAAATTTTCCTTGTATGGTACTGAAAGCATTAGTTTATAACTTTCCCCACTCATCTAAATTTATAATATATCCAAAGTTTTGGCCCATGCAACCATGGTGCCCTTAACTTCTTCCTCCACTAGTTCCTGTTGTAAGAGATACTTATATATTTTGGAGATTAATTTTTCATCGTGTTTTTATTTTATTTTATCTACGTTATTTATTTTTTGAAATCCCTATTTATTTCTGTCTTCATTAGATAAAATACACACACACACACACACACACACACACACACAAAGAAAGAAACTACTTCTAAAAGAAAAAAAGAAACTAATTTTAAAGTTCCTTTTTTATATATAACAAAATTATTGAACTTACAAAGATAAAAAGCTAATGCAAACCAAAAGAGAATATAAACAAGAAGAAAAGAAAGAAGAAAACAACTTTCTTACTCTGGATTTACAAAAGATGTGTTATACCTATGAAGAAATTCCTTTAGAAAAGCAAAAGAGAGCAGAAATAAACTTTTGGAACATTACCTAAAAGGAATAAAAAGACTTAAAACTAAAAGTAAGGGGCCTATTAGATAAAGTTTAAACCATATATGATTGTCTCTTTTCTAAAAGCTTTTAATCAGTTTTTCTTGACTAGGACTGAATGATAAGTCTTTAAAAATTTGTTTGTAGATAAGATATGGAAGAAGAAACACTTGCTATATTTTTAGAGAAAGTGATAAGCTCTGATATTATAATTGAGAGGAGATGAAAGAGAAGATGATAAGAAATTAATTTGTGGGACATCACTTGAAGAGATTAAGGATTAATATTTTCAATTTGTTATTTCTAGTAGTACTTAATGGAATTTTTCTTGATTAAGTTTGAACGATGAAGTTTTAAAGATTCTTTTTGTAGATAAGAGATAAGACATAGAAAGAGTATTCTTCCTTTGCATTTCTAGAAAAAAATAACAAGTATTTTGTAAAGGAAAGGAAAGAATTATGAAATGTACATTTTTAAAGTGAAAAGTCCATGTGTGTATGTGTTCAAATCATTTTTCTGAGATTAGATACAGGAAACAGTTATTCTTCTGACTTTATTATTTGTATGTCCTATTTTACTAATAAAACTTCAGTTGGTTTCATTTGTCAGTATTGTGTAACATTGTTATCAATATCATTCTTATATCCTCTCGCATTGGAATCTATATCCAAAAACCCCAGCTTTTCAACTACTGTATATCCTCTTCTATTTCTTCTTTTAAGCCCATTTTTATTATATCAGACAGTCTACAGAATGCCCAGCCAGCGGACTTACCCGCCGCCCGGATTTGCGCCGGGGCCAGGAAACGCGGCCCCTCGGCACGGTCGCCATCTTGAAAGGCCGAGATCTCGCAATTTCTCATGAGATCTCGGCTGGACCTGGCAGTGTCACCTCCTGATGATGCTGGCGGGGCAGGCCAGCTCTTTATAAGGGGCTGTGCCTGCCCGGGGCCTTCCTTTTCAATTTCCCCTAAATTACCCTAATAGGAACAGTAGGTAAAAATGTGCAAATTAGCTTACAAAATGCTCTGCGATCGTGGCCATCAAATCCCATTTTAAGAATTAATTACTTCAGAATATTTTGAAGAGAAAGCAATAACACTGAAATATCAAATTAGTGAACTTTTATAAATCATCTTCGTTCCATATGAAATTTTTGTTAACCGACTGAAAGCTGGCAAATTGGAATACCTTAGAAAGCTGGTTTTCTCAGATAACCTGATAAAAACAGCTGAAATAAATATGAACACTTGTGAAATGATAGCAGCTTGATATATTTTGTATTCCAATGTGGTTCTCCATAATTTTGATCAAAAAGGTTGTGCCAACCTCTTGGGAGATCCATGGCCACAAAGGAGATCTGACAGTTCCTTATTGCTTTACTCATTAGCTTTTTAGTAGCTGTTTTCAATTTTCTGGCAAAAATGTCTGCTAGGACAGCCCATCATCTTAACAACAAATAACTTCATTTGAAACACAAAGGCAGCTCTGTTGTGAACATTCTGCACCATAGCAGCAAATAGTTGATTTAATTGAAAGCATTGGGGAAAAATGCTTCCCATTCAACTCATCTGTATATGATATTTTTTTGGAGGTGAGTTCACAGCAAACCTACACAAATGATGGCAACAACATTGTAGTGTCTACTGGAAAAACTGAGTTTCCTTTACCCAAAGCTAATGATTAAAGTTCCATTGTTGGATTTCACTGCTATCCAGCAAGGGCAGATATAGCTTTGGAAGGTAACTCTTGATAATAGTAGGTAACTTGAAATAGTATACCCTACGAGACTAGACTCTCAATCCTGGGCCTAGAAAGCTTAGAACTAAGACGCCTTAAACAAGATCTAAGTATTGCCCACAAGATCATATGCTGCAACGTCCTGCCTGTCAGCAACTACTTCAGCTTCAACCACAACAACACAAGAGCACACAACAAATTTAAACTTAATATTAACCACTCCAAACTTGACTGTGAAAAAATATGACTTCAGTAACCGAATTGTCGAAGCGTGGAACTCATTACCGGACTCCATAGTGTCATCCCCAAACCCCCAACACTTTACCCTTAGATTATCTACGGTTGACCTATCCAGGTTCCTAAGAGGTCAGTAAGGGGCAAGTACAAGTGCACTAGAGTGCCTTCCGTCCCCTGTCCTATTGCTCTCCTATATCTCCTATTCCTTTCTTCTATTCCTATATCTCTTCTTCTATTCTTTCATTGATATGTTCTATTACCATATCTTCTTTTCTATTCTTTCTTAGATATATTTTACTATGAGTATCTCCTCTATAACCTTCATCATGTATTTTACTATGTGTATATAGATATATACCCACAACAACCCTCATTGTGTATTGGACAAAGTAAATAAATAAATAAAATAAAATAAATAGCATCAGGGTAGCGAAGGGCTAACAACCTTTTTAATACCACACTGTGGCCATGGCTTGTGCAGGATGTCCTGTATTTTCTTTCAACATCTTTTAGTGCAAATTGGGTGCTCTGGGATGGAGCTCCATTTTTGCTACTCCACTGTGTTCCCCATTGTCCGGGCAGTAGCCCATCCCTGATAAAGATTTAGAAAGGATCAGAAGTTCCATTGTCACATTTTGAACAGAAGCATTCAATATATTCATCTGAAAGCACTTATATTTTACCATTGTTTCCTAAAGAGAACAAGGTAGCTGGCACGAAAAGTCAGTACAAGTAGTCCTCTCTTAATGATGGTGATTGGGACCAGAATTTCCATCACTAAGTGATATGATCATAAAATGTGACATGTTCCAAATAATAAGCATGAGCATATAATCATGTACCCATTTATTAAGCTATTAAATATATTGTCAAAACGTGCAGACAGGTTAAACGTAATAGCACTGAATTTAGGGAGATGTTTAAAAGTTTAAGGATACTGCCATGTAACTTATCCCCAAATACATGTTTATGCAAAATTAAGCAGCAACAGAAAAATAAACGTGTAAATCAGGAGTGAAACATAGAAAATCCAGGAGAGATCCTTGAAAGCATTTAAATTTTAAAATGAAAACATGAATTTAGTTTGCCCCTAATCCTTTTGCTTCTTTTAAGTGTGATGTCATCATGCCTTTTATTAGCCAAATGTCAGGTTTCTCCCAGGCAAGCAAGATTGAAATCAATTTAACAGATACATTAACAGAATAATAGAATAATGGAAGGGACTCCGGACTTTGACGGGATTCAAATGTTTTTAGTACCAGTTCTGTGGGTGTGGCTTGCCTTGGCTTGTTGGGCGAGGCTTAGTAGGTGTGGCAGGGAAAGTATACTGTAAAATCTCCAGTCCCACTTCACTCCAGGGGAAGGTTTCTGCAAAATCCCCATTTTCTCCAGATCATCTGGGATTTGGGAGGCAGAGAATAGATGGAAGTGGGCCAGTCTGAGGTGGTATTTACTGGTTCTCTGAACTACTCAAAATTCCACAATTGCTTTTTCAGAACTGATCATAACCTGCTGAATCCAACCTCTGACTTTGGATAGCTTCCAGTCCAACTCCCTGATCAAATAGTAAACCCTATGTCATTTGAAACAAATGGTTGTCCAATCTCATCTTAAAAACTTCCAGTATTAGAACACCCTGAACTTTGATAAATTGTCCTGTCAGCAAATTTCTCCTTAATTCTAGGTTGGTTCTCTCCTTGATTAGTTACTGTCTTGTCTTCAAGTCTCTTACAGAATAAGGTTGTCTACCCTCTTTTTGTGGCAGCCCCTTGGATATTGAAATACTACTAACACTCTAGTCCTTATTTTCATCAAACTACACATACCCAATTCCTACAACTGTTCTTTGGGGGTTTTAGCTTCCAGCCCTCTAATAATTGTTGCTCTTCTCTACACTTACTGTATTAAGGTCTCAATATCTTTTTTATATCATGGCAACAAAAAACTGGATTCAATATTTCAAGTATGCTCTTACCAAACATTGTAAAGTGGTACTAACATTTCACATGTCTTGATTCTATCTCTATATTGATACTGTCTAGGCCTGTGTCAGCTTTTTTGGCAGCTGCAGCACACTGCTAGCTCAATAAGAGTCCAAAGTCCCTCTCACTGTTACTACTGTGACTACAGTTCAAGTGTCATCGGCTTGAAGGTCAGTTGACTCAACCATGTATCCTTCTGAGGTGAGTAAAATGAGGATCCAGACTGTTGGGGACAATATGTTGACTCTGTAAACCACCCAGAGAGGGCTGTAAAGCACGTTAGAGTACATATAAGTCTAATTGTTATTGCTATTGATACCATTGAGCCAGATACTACCTATTCTATACCCATACATTTGGGTTTTCTTGCCTATAGATTAGAATACAAGAACTTCTCACAAGTCAAATTAATTGTAGAAAAGTGAAATAGCTATTATGAAATAATTCAACAGACACCAATTATACTTTTGGGGAGAAGCACTTAAAAAGAGCTTTGCCTTATAAGCAAACACATCAGTGACAACTGCCAGACATATTTGGTGACATTTACTCAACAGGATAGATAGTTTTGTGAAGTTTCAGCAAAGAAAGGTTCATTGTATTGCCAACCGCAAGACTGACCTGAAGCAGCACAATATCTACTCAATCGGATTTTCAAGTTACATATTTATCTTATTTCTTTTTTATTTCGCACGGTACTGTTCAATATAGTCCAGGCAAAGGCAGGATGAATGGATGGCTACTATGGTTGCCGCTTCTATTGACCTGCCACTATTGAGTTGAAAATAGAAACTCTTGAAACAATATGACACAAAACAAAGCCAGCATGAAGTGTTTAGATTTGAGGTTGGGATGAAATATTAGAATGCAGTTTTCTTTTTCCTAGGCTTGAAATGCATAAAATAGCCATTTCAGACTTGAAACATTTTGCAATCTCTGGCTTTCAACACTGACACCCTCTAAATAACTTGTATATTCATCCTAGAATTCAAAGAATGCATAACTAATTCCATTTGTCAAGGGAAATACTATGCAAATTTCCCAAACAGCCTGTTTTCCGTCTTCACAGAAGTAATCTCTTTTTCAGTGTGAAGAAATTTCTGAGAAACTGTTTTGATGTATAACATAGGAGAAAATATTCTGTTTCATAAAGGAAATTTTCTAAATCCAGCTAAAGATATTGTCTTATTTATTTTTATTTACTACTTAATCAATATTCTCTAGGCAGATTACAAATTTAGTGTATATAATTCTCTCTTTCTCTCTCCCTCTCTTTCTCTCTCTTTTTATCTCTCTTCTCTCTCTCTCTCTCTCCCTCTTCCCCTCTCCCTCCCCCTCCCTCTCCCTCCTTACCTCCTTATCTTTCTCTCTCTTTCACCCCCTCTCTCTCTCACTTCAATTAAATGTGCTGTTAGATATGTTCAGGCTATATGATTTTATCAGTACCATTATGGTTTGTTTATGCAAATAGAAATCATCTCTCTTCAAAAATCTATAGAAAGGAACATTATTGGTGATTGCTTTCCAGGAAGAGTTGGAAGAGTAAAGAAGCATGGGAATATATTGGTTGGTTGCATGGTTACTGCTGTCTGGAAAAAAACATTCAAGTTAAAATCCAGACAGTGATGAACCTGGCTTCATTTCCAGCCAGAATAAACAACCTAAGAGATCAGCAATTTAAGAGCATTATGAAGAATTCAGCTTTGTGAATCATTGTAAGCATCATATTAGATGAGCATTATGTATTCTAAAACAATCACCTGGATGCTCACAAGCAGTTGATGGGAACACACTTCAACCCCAGTGTTGTTCCCCTGCAACTGATATTTGGAGACATGCTGAGTCCAATTAGATGCAACACACTGGGTTGGAAGATTAACAGCCCTTCACAGGCTTGCCCTTGAGAGTTATTCAGTCCTCTTCTAAGGTCATCCAAGTTTAATGGCCATCACCATGTTTTTAGTGATGGATTTCATAAGCTGATTATGCATGTGATGAACTGCTTTCTTTTCTCTGTTCAAAATTATCTTCTAAGCTACTTTTTTGGATGTCCCTTCCTCCTGGTATTTTATGTATGAGAGAAAAAAAACATATCCACTTTATGCCATGCACTTTGATCATGTTCTCACCATGACTTTTTCTAAGCTGAAGAGTTTTAAATATTCCAGTTTTTAATGGTAAGGCATATGTTCAACACCCTCATTTTGATTGCTGCCTTCTTTCCTCTTCTTTCACCCTCTATTATATCCATTTTTCAAATGAGACAAACAAAACCATACCCAGGATTCTAGTCATGGGCATACCATAGATTTATATTAGGTTAATAAAATATTGGAAGCTTATTTCAAATCCTTTTTTAAAGTGATCCTGATTCATTTTTTGATACTCCATAAAGGCTACATACTGTTGAGGCCCTGTGCAGTTGAGACTGCTAATTTCATTGACACATAGATTAGGACACTTTCAAGAAGATGTATGTATGTTTATATATATATAAACCCCAATATATATATATATATATATATATATATATATATATATATATATATATATATATATATATATATATATATATATATATATATTGGGGTTTCTTGTTTTTTAGACTTTTTAAATGTATTATTGTTATTTTAGATTCTAACTATTAGATTTGTCATTATATATTGTTTTTATCATTGCTGTAAGCCGCCCCGAGTCTACGGAGAGGGGCGGCATACAAATCTAAATAATAATAATAATAATAATAATAATAATAATAATATATTTTCAAAACTTCCTTGAGATATCCTAGTGATCTAGCACTAAAGTACTAGTCAATCCTAGACTTGCTTAATCTTTTGAGATCACAAATATCTGCTTCCATCTCTTTCCACTGAATGATATTAGATATTGTTGGTGAAACAGTGAGCACAATCCCATTCTCCTTTCCACTCATGCAGTAAATTAGGCAGGGTTATCTTTGCAACTAAACCCAGGATTCAGCAATCTCAGCTTA
The DNA here is from genome assembly GCF_031021105.1 of Erythrolamprus reginae. Lineage (NCBI taxonomy): Eukaryota > Metazoa > Chordata > Lepidosauria > Squamata > Dipsadidae > Erythrolamprus > Erythrolamprus reginae. The sequence continues at coordinate 164,133,623 of NC_091950.1, forward strand.
AGGCAACACCTTATATAAGCAAGCCTTCAAGTTTTAAAAGTAATGCTCTATACTTAGTGCCTGTATATTAGTTGATTCTGATAACAACTTGGCATCCAGTAATATAAAACTTTCTGGAATGAAAATTAAATCCCTGACAATCAAAATGTTTCTATTTCATTTTTTTAAAAAAAAATACTTGGACATGGAAGGAATGCTATACATTTCTTTTTCTTTGATTGTTTGAGCATTTGGGATTAATTGGGGTCATATTTCCCAGTTCTTCTACAGCCAGGAGGCTAGAAACCTATCTGTTTTAAATTAAATGGAGAGCCCTTTTCATATTCATATTATTTCAGGAGCTGAAAATGGAATTCAAAGAAGGAGCTAGCCTTTATCTTAAGACCGGTGATAGAAAAAAAATCATTGGAAATTGGCTCATTTTGGGCAGACAATCCTTTCCATGCATATTTTTAATCATCTTTGCAGTGGGATGTTATGAATGTATGTTGTATGCCTAATATAGTACATCAATTTGCACAATTGTTACATTGTAGTGAAAGCTGCTAACTGCAATTGATGCAGTTGGATTGCAGTGTAATGGATTTTCAGCATGAGATATTAACTGCTGTTCTGTTCGGGTCGTATGTGACCCGAAGCCAAGTTTGAGTCCCTGTAAAAAATTTTCCCTGCATATCTGAAACTTGAAATTTCATGTAGTTTCATCATTTCAGGGGTTCTCTCTATGAGAATTTTTTTGGGGGGGTGGGGGGCTTAGTTTTTGCTGGGCAAAAAAAGTTACAAATCTTATGTTCCTGGGTCACCCTGACCCGGACCGAAAACTCTTCATTTGCAGTGCTTATGTTTGGTCTTTTTGAAAGCTTTTTTCACTTGGAAAGTAGTCTGAACATTTCTGCACACAATGATATGAAAATTGAAATGAAAAAAGTAAATCTTATTGGTTTATTTTGCGGATATAATGCACGCCCCCCCCCCGTTTTTGTGAAAAAAATTTCAATTTATGGATAGTTTTGCTTGCAAAATGCATTCTACTTTACTAAAGTTGGTGTGGGATTGGTAGCTTGAACATTTCTGAATATAAGAAAAATATAAAGGAACTGAAAAAAATGATTCTTATTGGTTTTTTAACATCAGAAATAAGGCCTCCCCCCCCCCTTGGCTGCTTGCAACCATTTTCACTTTTTATTTTTTTATGCTCCAAATCCGAAATATTCTTTAAAATCTTAGGCATTCATTTACTCAATTTAACAATGCTGATCATCAAAAAATATTTTTGGGGTGGTGGCTAATTGTTTTCTGGGCAAAAAAAAATCATAACTTTGAATCTGTTTCTGTTCGTATGTGACCGGACCAAAAATATTTTTTTTAGGTACTTGAATTTGATCTTTTTGAAAACTTTTTCAACTGGAAAACTAGTTTGAACATTTATGAACATAATGATATGAAAATTGAACTGGAAAAATTGAGACTTATATTTTTATTTTGATCAAAAAGCCCCTCCCCCCATCCTTTTTTAATTTCGTGTCAATTTCTATTTTTTAAGGCTACAAATCCCTAAGGAATTTCCCCCCAAAAGGTTTGATATACTAAATTGAACATTTCTGAATATAAGAAAAATATAAATGAACTGAAAAAAATGGTTCTTATTGGTTTATTTTTGCCACAAAAGGGCCACCCCCCCTCGGCCTTGCTGTGTGCCATTATTGTCATTGTTTATACATATTTGTCTAGAAATATTTGGAATATCCTTTTGAAAATCAACCACATTGTAGCCAGAGAACTAATTTTATGAAACAAATCCATTTTACTAAAAAAAAGTATGTAAGTTTGAAATTAACAGCATAATTTTTATATAAATTGAAATAATTGAGGCATACTTTATGTGCAAAATAAACCAATATGCATCAATTTTTCCAGTTCAATTTTCATATCATTATGTTCAGAAATGTTCAAGCTACCAATCCCACACCAACTTTAGTAAAATAGAATGTATTTTGCTAGCAAAACTATCCATAAAGTGAAGACTATTTAAAAAAAATGGGGGGGCGTGCATTTCATCAACAAAATAAACCAATATGCATCAATTTTTCCAGTTCAATTTTCATATCATTATGTTCAGAAATGTTCAAGCTACCAATCCCATACCAACTTTAGTAAAATAGAATGCATTTTGCAAGCAAAACTATCCATAAATTGAAAAAAATTTCACAAAAACAGGGGGGGCGTGCATTATATCCGCAAAATAAACCAATAAGATTTACTTTTTTCATTTCAATTTTCATATCATTGTGTGCAGAAATGTTCAGACTACTTTCCAAGTGAAAAAAGCTTTCAAAAAGACCAAACATAAGCACTGCAAATGAAGAGTTTCCGGTCCGGGTCAGGGTGACCCGGGAACATAAGATTTGTTACTTTTCTTAAACAGAACAGCAGGGTTAAGATAGAAAAAAAAGTCTGTCATTTTTTTACTAGGATACTGATCTAAACTCATTTGAGTCACGGTTTGGATTAGGATGTAGGACTGCTTTTATTGACAATCAACACTGAGAAGAGGCTCAGAGAGGTAAAGTATATTGATTCTATGACAGTTCTTGACAGCTTTCAATACCAGCTGATGGTATTGGTCCTAGGTAGTGTGATTCTTGTCTTTTCTAATAAGCCATGTCCAGAAAAAGGTGCTAGAGACTGCTCTACTCAGTACTTAGTCCATTCCCTAAATGTCTCCATGGGTTCTGTATGTTCTTCATATGTTGCTTCATGTCTATAAAAAAAAACACTAGGTAGAATTCACAGAGAACTTTGGTTTGATGGGATGTCATCCATATAGTAGCATGTATCATCTTGCCATGTAACTCCAAGAAAAACAGTGAATTCTTTTGACCAATACCTAAAATGTTATGATGAGATAAATAAAAATCAACAAGGAAAAACCAATAGACAGGAATGCTGAAATTAGAACCCAGATTGCTTTGGGTTAAATATGGTAACTTACTTACCGGTAAGTTCCCCTGAAAGAACAGGATGCGTCTAGAATGGGTCCTGACTTCCAGCTCTCTTTGGATTCCTAGGTGACAGCAGTCAATATGGGTAGGACAAGAGACTCAGAATTGGATGTTCAAACTTGCAAGATTCTGTCCATGTAGCTTTACAATCAAGCAGAATTATCTCATCTGGTGATGATCTGGTTTATTCTGGGAGGCTGACATAAATCTTGCAAGTCTCATTTACAGTCTGGAAATCTAGGACTTTGAATCTAGAATTTGAGTTCCTTCTAGGTCAGACCTGAGCAAGGGGCAGCCCGCAGCCCGCATCCAGCCGGCCTGCTGTCTGTGACCAGTTTCCTGGAGGAGGAAGCCATGGAGTGGGGGGGGGGGAAACAAGTGCCTCAAATGAACAGGACAAAAAAGCACTCACCAACAAGGCTCTCTTAGAGCCTGACCATCATGGGACAAATCGGGGTCACCCTTTTTAGTCCCGTTTTGTCACAGGAAAGCAACAGTCCCTCCTTCCTCATGGCTCTCTCCTCTCTGCGGTGCCAGACAAAAGGCAGCGGGTTGGGAGGGGGGCAGTTGCTGAGGCTCAGGGCAGCAGCAGTAGCAACCCAACTGCGGTGGCAACAGGCTGGGCAGCCGAGACGGGGGGGGTGTGGAACAATAGCCCAGAGGATAGGATGCAAAGGTGGAGGGCTGCTGGGGGAGGTGGTGATGGGCCGACACAGAGGGGAGGAAGGTGGGTGAATGGCTTCATGCCATATTGGGTGTTATTGTGATAATGTGGGGGTAGGGCCAGCTGGAAGTGAGGCTGTGGGCTGCTGGGGAGGGGCAGCATGAGTGAGGAAGTGAAGGGAGGAGGGAGAGGAGAGCAGAGGAAAAGGGGGGAGGTTTGCGCTCTTTGTGTGTGTGTGTGTGTGTGTGTGTATTGGGGGGGTAATTTGGGAGAAAGAAAACAAGGAAGAGGATAGAACTGAGTTAATTATATTAGTCTGGCCCATTAAAACCATCCCAATTTCTCATGCAGCCCCATGGCAAAATTAATTGCCCAGGTCCTTGCATTGCCTACTATCCAGTTGACATTTTTTGACATTTCCCTAGCAGTATCTCTTTACCCAATCTCCCAAGGCCTTCCACTCATACCATTACACTAGATTAGTGTTTCTCAGTTATTTTCTGTTATGCCCCATCTAGGAAGAAGTAAACATCCCCCCCCCCCCCCAAACTCTCCTCCGGGATAATTGTTTGCAATATTCAGCTGGAAAATTTTCAAGTGGCTTATCAGCGTGATTGGAATATAATGTGTTTAAGTGATGCCTTAATTTATTTGGCTTCATGATGTCCACTGCCAACATTTTTAGACACAGTAAACACACTGGTCTTCCCTTGTCTCCCACCGTAGTCACAGTGAAGCCAAGCACTACATATGCTTCATCATATTTACTCGTCTTAGCTTTCAGGAGACTTGTGTTTTTCTCATTAACTCCATCTCTCTCCTCCTCTCTTTCCGTCCCTGTTAAATATTTTTCCATGGTGTCTCTTAAGGGTTTTTGATATGCAATTCATATCTCCTACCCTGTGCTGTGTGCTGTTGTTTGATGGGAAAAAAACCTACTCCAAAAAAAGAGCACATTTTCTGGAGTCACAAACACCCCGGCATCGCTCTACGCCCCCTCAGGGGGGCCCACCCCACTATTTGAGAAACACTGCACTAGATTAAAAGAAATGAGAATTTCTGTACCTCTCCAGTGCCATCTAAAGGTTACACAGAGTTTTGCATCTCAGAGTCAGCATCCCTAGGAATAGTAAACAAAGTAAAGAAATATCTTTCTATGGTGCAAAATTTGTGCAACATACATGAAATTTGTATGCAAATAAATATACAAGAAGAATCTGAAAAATGAATGTTTTTGGAAATTGCATAGAAAATGGTTGCATGCATGAGAGTCATTTTCAGATTAAAAATTGATCAGGCCCTAATGAAATGACAGGAATTTAAATGACAGTACTTATAAGTACATGAAAAACATACTACCTTTGTCCCTTTATGCTGTTATTTTTAAATGAAATATTTTTGTAAGACTTGTATCTCTAGATTTTAATACCTTTCTCCATATCCCAAATCAGTTAGTATTTCACACCTTATCATGCTGTAACACAAATTATATCTTAGTTTCATTAAAAACATAGATAGATATTACAGCAAAATGGATAGACATTGCAGGTCAGATGATAAGTTCTGCAAATGACATAAGTGGGAAAAACAGGTGCAGCAATCTAAAGTATCAAATAAAGTCTAATAACAGGGAAAACAAAATGGCTGCAATTTATCTGAGTATATTTCCAGTAGGCATCTGAAGGCGAAATGGAGGCCAGGTTGATGTGTGTGAGTGGCTGCTGAAGAAGCCGACCAGTATTGGGTTCCTGCTGGGCAGGGATGTCAGTGCCACTGCCATGAGGTGAGTCAATAAGTAGAACCCTCCAAAAAGAAGGCCTACAAGAGGTGAGTTCCTACTGGTTATAACTGGTTCTTTAAAACTGTTAGTAAACCGGTGATGATGTCACGGAGCTGGTTCTGTTGGTTCCTGGTTTTTCCCCCCCTTCTGCGCATGCCCAGAAGTTTGGTTTTGGGCACAATATATATATTGGCAAGCCATGTTGCCAGACTATGACATCTCTAAACAACTCCTCTATGGTGAGCTGTCTAAAGGAAAGCAAATGCATGGGGGACAGAGGAAGTGATACAAAGACACATTGAAGGCCTCCTTCAAGTCCCTTAATATCGACACCACCTCTTGGGAAACCCTGACACAAGATCAACCAACATGCCACATGCTGATCCACCAAGGCTGCCAGACATCTGAGGCCAGAAGAACAATCACAGCAGAAGAGAAGCGAACACTCCGCAAAGCCAGAGCTACAAATGCTGCGACAATGGTGCCCACACATGTTTGCCTAACATGTGGCAGAACATTTAGTGCCCATATAGCCTTACTAGCCACCTGCAAACACATCGTGTACAGCCCACAACCCATTGGATTCAAGGTCCTCTTTGAACACGATAGACAAGCATCGTCATATATTGTACCCACAGTGCACCTGTCATTTGCTACCTTTACTCCCAAAGCCTGTAATTGATGCCCAATATTTTCCCTCTTCAACAAGGCACTCACACAATGGATGTGTTTGATGATGCCTTTGTTGGTTTATCTGTGCTGCTGCAGTTCTCTATCTCCAGGAAATAAATCAGGACCACAGCTTTATCGAAGCCAAAAGCAGATATAGAGAAAGTGTGCCTTATCTGTGTTCCTGCAGGAAAGTGAAAATCCTTTCCAAATTATCCAGTTTTGCCTCAGGATTCAGAAGCGCATCCCTAAATTTGATTCTAGTACACATGTCCATTACTCCGTCCTTGCTGTGCAGCTTTCTCTGGCTAGCCAATTTGATTGGAGCCAATATGGTCCCATGGCCTTCAATAGCATACTGTATATAGAAACCTTGAAATAGAGAAGAATATGCCTACATTCATCACAAATCTGACTAACAGTCTTTCCTTTCAAGCACAGCTGTATGTGTTCAAATTCCTGTAAGACAAGAAACAAACCTATGTGACTGTCTGCTGTAGTACCATTTGCTATGACAATGGAGAAGAACATTGAATTATTTTTTAAAACAATCCAGATTGAGTACCCACCTCACCCTTTCTCTTTTTCTCCATGTCTTGATATTTTTTAAGCATAGGAAATATTCACTATATTTATGACAACTGGGAACACACTGAAGGATGGATAAACTAAAAGATTGTTTACATGCAGCTGAACGTTTCCATCTATTAGCTCAAGAGCAGCAAATGCTCTTAAAAGAAATGAAATCTATTGGGAGATGCTTCAAACACATTTTTTTTCCAGAAAGGCCTGAATCATTTAAGTACTGCGAATGCTGATTCATGTTTGATAGTGCTCATTGTACAGATGGATAAATACAAATGTGTGCCCAGTCACACTTAATTAAGTAGTTTAGACCAATCATTTGGAAGCTGCTCGTACATTTGGAAGTAGTTTAGACCAATCATTTGGAAGCTGCTCGTACAAAGCTGCAAAGAATTCGGGCCCATTCAAAATCAGAATATTTGTGGCTGCAAAGTGAATCCCTTTTCCAATATTTTGCTAGGATGGCCAACAGAGATAAAGTGCCATTTTATCCCCAAAAATGAAACCATAATGAGTGAGGATGGGAACTATTTCTCTTATTCTGCCTTGCTTCAAATATTATCACATACTGTGTGTAGAGCTCCTGCTTTTTTGTTGCCTTTTTTCAACAGCATTCATGACTCCGGAACAGCAAGCTAAATTTCAATTGCAGAACATAGAACATAGAATAATAGAGTTGGAAAGGTGTCCTAATCCAACCCCTTTGCTTGAGCAGGAAACATTATACCAGGGATGTCAAACTCACATTGTCACGTTATTGTCACATGACGTATTGGAATTTCCCCCCGCTAAACTAGGCATGGGTGTGGCCAGTGCACGATTCATCCAGCCGTGAGCCAGGAGTTTGACAGCCCTACCTTATATCATTTCAGATAAATGGTTGTTCAGTCTCTTTTTGAAGGGCTGCAGTAATGGAGCACCTACAGTTTCTGAAGGCAAGCCATTCTATTGGCTGATTGATCTCACCATGGGAACATTTCTCCTTAGATCTAGGTTGCTTCTGTCATTGGCTAGTTTTCAACCATTTTTTTCATCTTGCCTTTTGGCGCTTTGGAAAACAGTTAGTACATTATGTACAATAGTTTGTACATGTCTATTTTTGTTTTACAAAAGGGCAGAATAATCCACCTGCCCAACATAATAATTCCTCTTTCTATATAGACCCAGTGTAACCTGTTTTTATCTGCTTTTGTGACTTCCTTGAATATTAATATGCCATTTCTCTGTGTTAATAAGTTCATATACATGTATAGATAGGACATAATATTTTATGAGAAACATTTGTTCAGAAATTAAATGTTTTAATGAGTTGAGCATGAGTAATAAAAAGATGGATTCAAAAAAGGTCAGGTTGAAACTAGTTGCTCAGTAACTAGCAAAAAAAATATTCAAGTACATATTTGGCATTTTAGAGAACCTTCAGGCTCAGTTTGATGAGTTATTAAAATTACATTTGGCCTATGGGGAGAATCACTATAATTGGTGGAGGTCACAGATAATCAAAAGTGTCTGTCCCAGTGGGATGAAACCTATTAAAATCAGATATTTAAATCTCTTTACATTTAAGTATTCCAGTCATGTGCAAAATAACTTGTCCCAAATCTTAGTCTCAAAGGAAGAATGCAACCATTCTTCATTGTTCTTTATTTGGTGCTAATTAACACTTTTAGGAGGTTTAGAATGGGTTTGTGTTCACTTCACCCCAAAGAAATAATTTCTTTTAGTTTCCAGTTCACTGTATTGTCTTGTTAGAATGTTCACTTTTAATATTTTGAAAATTTATATTACCGTAAATAATATCTTACAGCTAAAAAGCACATCAACTAGAACACAGCCGGCAAGCCTTTATTGCTATTGTGAGGCACTGTGTTGAGAGTTATATTAATCAAATCAGATTATATTGCACTTTCAGAAACCTCACATTGTAACTAAAACAATAGATAATGATTACTGAATGTTTTGGAAATTTCTTAAGAATTGAACATAATATTGGAAGACGTTGACAGTAATAATAATCAATAATAAGTTGATTGGAAGATAACCTTGGAAGAATAATTAGAATTCCTTTTCAAGAAAATTGTAAGGATACAGTCATTATGAACATAGCTCAACATGAGGACATCTTTATTTCTACATTTTCCTTAACAGACTGTATATATATTATGAGTAATACCATAATTAAGGGAAACAAAGAATCAAGCAGACAAAGAATCAAGCAGAAAACAATAGCCTAATCAAAGAACAACCAAGAGAAAAACAACACCCCACCAACATTGGTAGGGCAAGCCACTGTCCATAAATAGGAAACTAGCCCCATAATCACTGATGATGTTACCTAGTCAGGTAATGAAACTTCTACAAACAAACCACTGAGCTCAGAGTGCAGCAAAGGTTCCACAGTTATATATATTCTCTTTTGTTGATAATTACTTTTAAAATCCACATTAAATTTGACTTTATCATAACTACAAATATCCATGCTACTTAAATCTCAGGTCATTTGCTGCTGACTCCAAAAGTCTTATATTTCTCAGCAGCATCTACACCCAAAGTAAACAAGAAATTGCAAAATACAGTTTGAAGTCAAGTGAACCCAAGCCTCCTCTTTCCTTAGTTTCATTACTGCTGGGCATGCACGTGGCATGCATGCACAACTGGAGTGATTCTGGTAAAAATTACCAGGTTTTCTGCTTCCATGCATGCACAGAAGCAAAGAAATTGGCAATTTCTGCCCAACTCTTGTTGCTGCAAGGACTTCCGCATGAGGTTTTGGCTGCTGCACATGTGCAGTAGTCAAATCTCATTGCAGCACCTGAGTGGAAGCTGGAGCCAGCAGCAACAGTGGCCGGCCCGAGCTCTGGCCATGTGGCCTGATCTCTGTTCTCCCACATTGCAGGCATCTCTCAGCGCACACAGTGATGGCACCACGAGCAAGTTATGGCCTTTGGAACAGCGCTATGTTTCCAAAGGCCATTACTTGCTCGGGGCACCATTGCCACACCAAGAGATGCCTGACATTCGAGAGCACCAAGCAAGCCACACAGCCGGAGCTCAGGGCTGCCCAGCCTGCTCCCCGTGCCATAACCGCTCGACCTGCAGGAGATCGCGGAAGAGGAAGGTAAGGGTGAGGCAATCCATTCGCGGCACAGTGGGTGACAGTGTGCTGGGGTGAGTGGACAGAGCCGCCACTTGCAGCAGGCAGGCTAATTGTGGTGGAGCTTCCATGAGTGGAGTGGTGAGGCAGGTGAGCAGATGGGCCATGTACGGCAGAGCTGCCGTGAGTGGCGTGGCAGAGCGACTGGCAGCTCTTGCCTTATTTTGGCTGGTTTCTGGGACTTTTTGCTCCTGTGCATGCGTGAAAGCAAAAAAAACCCCACGGAAATCTCACACATGCACATTCTTAAGCACGATTCTGTAGCGCCAGGAATGGTGGCCCTCTGCTGGATATAAGGTATGCAAGGTGGGAACCACATGCAGCTTATCAGCTTTTCAGAGCCAGTCTAAACTAGTATGGGTGAGGCCAAATATTTCACTTTTTTTTTTTGCATAACCTCATCTTGAGGTTTGACTACTACAATGCTCTCTAAATGGGGCTACCTTTGAAAAGCATTCGGAAACTACAAATGGTGCAAAATGCAGCTGTGCAAGCAGTTATGGGCTTGCCCAGACATTCACACATTTCTCCAACACTTCGTGGTCTGCATTTGATGCCAATTGGTTTCCAGACCCAATTCAAAGTGTTGGTTATGACCTATAAAGCCCTACATGGCATGGGACCAGAATACCTCCGAGACTGCCTTCTGCCACATGAATCCCAGCGACCGGCCGCCTCCAGGTTCCATCAATCAGACAATGTTGTTTGGCGGGACCTAGGGGGAGAGCCTTCTCTGTGGGGGCCCCAGCCCTCTGGAATCAGTTCCCCACAGAGATTTGTACTGCCCCCACCCTCCTTGCCTTCCCTAAGAGTCTGAAGATTCACTTAAGCCACCAGGCCTGGACCCATTAGATCTTTGCTCCCTGCACAATGAATGTGTTGAGAGAATATGGAGTGAATGGAATGATTGTATTTTTATGGGGGGGGGGGGGTTGGGGGGGGAGGTTAGATTTTTAATTAGTTAATTGGATTACATTATGTACTGTATATTTTATATGTTGTGAGCCTCCCCGAGTCCTTGGAGAGGGGCGGCATAGAAATCCAATATCTATCTATCTATCTATCTATCTATCTATCTATCTATCTATCTATCTATCTATCTATCTATCTATCTATCTATCTATCTATCTATCTATCTATTTATCTATCTATCTATCTATCTATCTATCTATCTATCTATCTCTCTCTCTCTCTCTCTCTCTCTCTCTGTATCTATCTATCTATCTATCTATCTATCTATCTATCTATCTATCTATCTATCTATCTATTAAATTTGTATGTCGCCCCTCTCCGTAGACTCTCCATATGAATGAAGTTAAGGGCCAAAATGGGTAACCTACCCACCGAGGATGCTGAATCGCTAGTGAAAACTTCTTCTTTTTTAGTTATTTTTTAAAAATATAATTTATTCGTTTTATAAAAAGGGAAGGGGGAGAAGGGAGTACAAAATCAAAAGGAGGGAGGGGAAAGGAGAGTACAAGTATAATGAGTTTAAAGGTAAAATTTACAGAGAGTTAAAGAGGTCCATTATATTCCTTAATAAACATATTGTTATTATGTATTAAATAATATTATTACAGTAGTTCTATTCATGTTTCATTTTTAGTTTACATTCCAGTGACCATATTTATTATCTTTACCATATATAACTTAACAAATCTAAGGAGGAGGTGGGGTAGGAAAGGGATTGTCTGCTTCGAGAGCAGACATTGAATTTAGTGACTTGTCATTCTTATTAAGCGGTGAAAATAGGAAATGAGAATAGTAAAGTATGTAAGAATTAAAGTTAAGATTTATTTATTTATTTATTTATTATTTAGATTTGTATGCCGCCCCTCTACGCAGACTCGGGGCGGAGAGTTAGATAGAGTTAGTTTTTTCCAATGATTGTATGGGTATATCAGTAGAGTTGAACTCAGACAGCTTTTGAGATTACTTCGTATTCTAGTTATCCATTGGTACCATTTCTCCCAGGCCTTATAGAAATCTGATTCTTTTTTGTTTCGCAACTCCATCATCGTTTTAGAGAGTTCAGTGCATTCCATAATTTTAGCAATGATATTTGTAGTTGTGGGTATGGTATCTTGTTTCCACTGTTGGGCATATGTTATTCTGGCTGCAGTTAATATTTGTGTGATGAGATATTTGTCTTCTACAATGCTTGATTTTGGCAACCGTGTCAAGGGAGAAGGCTAAAAAAGTCAAATGCATGATTAAAGCCATCTTTAAAATCTCCCCTTTAAATACTCTGAATGGGCCTCCAGCTATTTTTTGAGTATAAGCCCAAACACCAGAGACCTGGTGGCACAATGGTTAGAAAACAGTATTGCAGATGGATTGTGCCCACAGCCAGAAATTCAATCCTGATGGGACTCAAGGTGGACACAGTTTTCCATCCTTCTGAGGTCAGTAAAATGAGGACCCAGATTGTTGGGGACAGGACGCAAATAATGTTTCTAAACTGTAAACTACCCAGAGAGTGCCGTAAAGTACTATGGAGCACACATAAGTCCAACTGGATTTTGCTATTTACAAAAAACACATGCATGCACAATCACAGAAGCATCCTGGGCATGTGGATGGAGCCTCATTCTACTACCACTACTGGTTCTAAGAACTGATCTGAACTGGGAGCAACCCACCACTGTCTCAAGCTAAGAAAAGTTATTTACACCCAAATGGGTATTTCTTGGCTAAAGGAGACCTCAATCCAGACCATAAGCTTCCATAAGCGGCAAAATAAGGAAGCTCTTGTTCCATGTCCCTTTCTCTGCATTCCCTTGCAGCTACCGCAAACCTGCACAATAAAGTTGCAAGTCTGTTTCAAACAGGGTGGAGGCAGATCGCAGGGAGGGGAGAAATTGCCTCCATCCCTACAGGATAATCTTTACTGGTTCAAAGGGTTTTCTATCAGTGGAGTGATACTTATCAGGCTACAACTCCAAAAGCAAATTGCTAATTAAGAAAAGACATAAAAGAGACCGTGCTATAAGTAATTTAAGAACATCAGTCAGTGTGAGCCTACACAGTGCAAGGAACAACTAGCTTAAATGAAATCATCTTAAAGGAAAATGAAAGAAGCTGATGAGACCCAATGAAACTTTTATCAAACCTTCGTCATGTCATTTTGTCAATTATTATTATACAATATTCTTTGTGGCTCATTCATTATTCATTCACATTGCCATTCAGTCATCAGGAAACAGAGCACAATGCGCCTCTCCTCTTGAAACTTAAAGGAACATCTCTCCAAGAGTTCAGCTTGTTTATTCACCATAATGAGGAAGAGGAGAAACATACTTTCTTGACCACACAAGCCAGCATAGGAGAACTGGTTCTATCTAACTTGACTGAGCTTTACAACATGAATATTGCAATTAAACCATAACTGGCCGAAATGATCTCACTTTGCTTAATTTTTTTTAAAGACAAAACATAACACTGGCATTATTAGCAAGCTATTGTAACACTAAGATGATTCACCCACAATGAATTATCTTGCAACAGATCATCTGCCTCCCCACCAACTAACCCCAGGCATAAGTTGGGACATTATATGTGTGTCACTATTTATTCTCTCTATTAGATTTTGGCAGTTTGAAATATATCAAGGATTGAGGTAAATTCCACTCAAGTCATATCAAATGCAGGTAAATCTATTTTTTTTAATGAGTGATCATTTGTAGCACCAGTTTTCTAATCTGGAATGAAATGTTCGCTTGATTTACCCAACTTAGCATTTTACTTGCTGCACTAGGGATGCCTTTTATATATCTTTATAAGCTTCTTTTAAAAATTATCTGTTGGATGAATTCATCTTCAACAGCTAGACATAAAGCTGGTTAATGAGTTCAGATGAAGAAGCCAATTGATCCAAAGGCACTGGGAACAAAAATTAAATGAGGCAGGTTTGGCATGCCTTTAATTCATAAACAGCCTTTAGTGACATGGACTTCTATTAAGAAAGTCTCTTTCATGGGCTCTTAAGACGGACTCTGGGAAGGAACCAATGCTAAGGCAGCATCAGGGTTAGGCATGAACAACTAGATAAAGTCCAACAACATTCAAGGAAGGTGGGAAGCAGATTTTGCCCTCTTGTATTTATATAATTATTCCAGATTAATTCCTCATTTGACCCCCTCTTCCTGACATTTGCTCTCCAATGATCACTTTCTCTTCTGGAAGTCTTCGGAGAGGGGCGGCATACAAATCTAATAAATAAAAATCTAGGCTGATGTAAAGAAAAGAGTATCCTCTAATGGGGGTGGGGGTGGGGCTGGTCTCCTAGGAAGATGGTATTTCACTGTTATCATGAAGAAAAAAAGGGTTGTCAGATTTCAGACACAAAGGTTATATTGAGTGCAAAGAAATACAGGTGACAATACATACATATTATAATAAGGCTTGGCCCCAAAATAGACCAGTAAATAATTTATATGTGCTAAGGTGTCAGAGAGAAAAATGAAAACAAAAAGACAAAAGCCTGTGCATATTCTAAAGTATAATACAAAACTGCAATAAATGTATAAAAGGGATGGATTGAGGTGGGGTGGGGGAGAAGAGAAGAGACTTTGTAGCTTTGCCACCGTCACATTTTTAGCTACCACTCTGGACAAAAATGCAACAGTTTGCCCTTTCCAAATGTTAACATAGGAATATTAATTTTATAGAAAAATGATATCCCCATTGTGCTCTTGTAGTAACCATTGTTGGAAACATCCGGTTCCGGTGCGAGCGGTGAGGAGATGGTGGGTCTGCCACTACTCTGAAACGACGGTGAAAAATTGTCAGAAATGAATCAGTCCAGGTTGGAAATGGCCTGAAGTCCATCTGCTGCTGTGTCCCCCCGCCTTGAGGGTTGGAAATGAAATGCTTCCGCCCTGTTTGTAGGGGTGCCGAGAGAGATTACGGCATCGAGAAGCGATCAGCTGGGGCGTGGAAGATGGGGGCTGTGCCAGACGTAGAATACAAAACACCGAAGGAGAAGAAAGGAGTTGGAAAAGCGGTGAGCCACTGCCAAACCGAGCCTCCCGGCTTGGCCCCGGTGAGTGAGAGTGACCGGTGCAGAGGCGGTGGAGGCCAGGGGGTGAGGCAGAGGAGCAGAGACTGGCACCGAGGTTGAGATGGGAGCGACTTGTTGCCAGTGGCGGAGGACAGCTGCGGACATCTACGGAGATGTGACGAGTGAGGAACATCCAGGGGCAACAACCCAGCCCCTCCCCGCATGGCACCAGTGGGGCTATCTTTGAAAAGTGTTCAGAAACTTCAGATCGTGTAGAATGCAGCTGCAAGAGCAGTCATGGGCTTCCCAAGGTATGCCCATGTTACACCAACACTCCACAGTCTGCATTGGTTGCCAATCAATTTCCGGTCACAATTCAAAGTGTTGGTTATGACCTATAAAGCCCTTCATGGCATCGGACCAGAATATCTCTGAGTGGGCCTTCTCCAGGTCCCGTCAACTAAACAATGTCGTTTGACGGGCCCCAGGGGAAGAGCCTTCTCTGTGGCGGCCCCGACTCTCTGGAACCAGCTCCCCCCAGAGATTAGAACTGCCCCCATCCTCCTTGCCTTTCATAAACTCCTCAAAACCCACCTTTGTCGTCAGGCATGGCGGAACTGAGATATCTCCCCCGGACCTATATAATTTATGTATGGTATGTTTGTACGTATGTCTACTTAATAATGGTTTTTTTTTATATTTTAAATTGTAAATTATTAGATTTGTTATGAACTGTTTTATTGTGTTGTGAGCCGCCCCGAGTCTACAGAGAGGGGCGGCATACACATCTAATAAATAATAATAATAATAATTAGAAAGCACAAAAAGGCCCAGTTTGCTGACTGTTGCTTTGCTATATTTTAAGAAACAGGTGCAGATTATTCAGAAGCCAATTATATCTGCCACTCATTCTGCATCCCAAAGTAAAATCTCAAATGGTTTGGTCACCTATAATCTCTACCTATAATATAGCTTTGATTTACAAGATACAGGCCCTAATAAAGTATCTCTATGTATTTTTCATTTTTACATTGCATGTAATATTATGTAACTCAGTAAAGTGGCTGTAACAAACCTGAACTTTCATGATTAGCTACTTCCTAAACTTTCTAGGAGAAAAGGAAATTAATTTTTTCACCCAAGGTACTTACAGTAGATTAAACCAAACTTGTAATAGTAAGTGTATTCGGATTTCTCCCTTCAAAGTACAGTTCGCGTTATTTGATATTTCTTTAGGGAAAGTAGCAGATCATACCTATACAAGCAAACAAGGTACTGTTCTTCACAAGTGATTATATAAATAATATCACGCAAGTAGAGCATTACCTCAGGGACCGCATTCTGCCGCACGAATCCCAGCGACCAGTTAGGTCCCACAGAGTGGGTCTTCTCCGGGTCCCGCCAACTAAACAATGTCGCTTGGTGGGACCCAGGGGAAGAGTCTTCTCTGTGACGGCCCCGACCCTCTGGAACCAACTCCCTCCAGAGATTAGAATTGCCCCCACCCTCCTTGCCTTTCGTAAGCTCCTTAAAACCCACCTCTGCCGCCAGGCATGGGGGAATTAAGATCTCTTCTCCCCCTATGGTATGCATGGTATGTTTGTATGTGTATTTGGTTTTGTATATTAAGGGGTTTTAATCTGCTTTTAGTATTGGATTATTATTGTATACTGTCTATGATTGGTGTTAACCGCCCCGAGTTTTCGGAGAGGGGCGGCATATAAATCCAATAAAACTTGAAACTTGAAACTTAATAGCAACACCATCACAGAATTGGCTATATTTGCTTCCTTCTCCTCTTGGCTTTCTACATAACAGGCACACATTGCTTTAGATCAGGGATCCTCAAACTTTCGGACCTCAAGGACCACTAAATTCATAATTTTAAATCCTGTGGACCACTAATATGATCTGCCTAATGACCGGCTGGGTGGGTGTTGTTGCAGCAAGAAGCAGTTACCAGTCAAGGGAATGGAGACCACAAGGATATTGGGTAATTCAGGTTTACTGATGCATGCATCAGGTTCCGAAGATAGAAAAACAATGTCTGAACATTGATAGCTAAACAAATAGTTTTATACCTTTTCAGAAGGGTAGGAGGGACAAGGTATGTCATTGCTTCAACCAATTAGAATTAATACAGAATAATATGTCCTTATAAAGAAAAAGGAGAAATTGATTCAGGGAAAACAGAAGTTCGCCAAATACATATTCCATCAGCACAAGTATATTGAATAATGCAAATATATTCGTATCTTTACACCATCTGCAAGTTTTGCATATTCTCGTGCTTATGAGTGTTTCCATAAGCAATATCTTTTCCATCAGCAAAGAGATTATAGAAAAGAGGAAGTTAAAAGTACAAAGTTTGCATTTATGATAACTTACAATCTTGAGCTAATCAGGGAAGGGCTACCAAAATTTTTACTACCACACTGTGGGCATGGCTTATGCAGGACGACCTGCATTTTTTTTCAACATCTTTCAGTGCAAATTGGGTACTCTGGGGTAGCGCTCCATTTCCGCTACCCCACTGTGTTTTCCCCCCATCTGGGCAGTAGCCCACCCCTGGGTATATAGTAAAATGCCTATATTGGGGTGTCTCCCTCAGTGTGACTAACTCAAGGTTACTTGAGGGACACCTCCCTGTCCTCTCGTCGCTTCTCCCCTCCCAGGAACTCCTCGTCTCTCCGCCTTGGCTCCTTAGGCTTCCTACAGGAAGCAATTGTTGGAGCTAAGCAGCCCTTATGAGAAAGAGTTGGCAAAACATCTGGCTTAGTTCAAATTGGATCTTGCCAAGAAGGAGGCTCAGCAGAAGCATCTCACTGAGGAGCATAGCTTTTGCTCTGCTTAAGGGAGTGCAAGGCCAGGTGCGAGTGCCTGGAGGCTCAGCGAGCTGAGATGATCAGCCAGTTCCAGGCCATGATATAGTCTCACTGGAACAAAGCCCTCCAGTTCTTTGCTACCAGCAGCACTTCTCTCCATCCTTTGCCCAAGCCCCACACCAGGAGTTTGAAGCAGGTCCCAAATCAAAATTTCTGTCTCTCTCTGGCCTACACAAAAAGACCCCAAAGGGGGAGACTCTCTGCAGCAATACAAGCATTCATTGCATGTATCTGTCCCAGGGGCTGTAGTTTGAGGATGCCCAAATTAGTGCAATACAAAAAAATGCAAATAATTTTCCTGCAGACCATCAACATTTTCTTGAGGACCACTAGTTGGGTGACTACTGCTTCAGATGACATCTCACAGAAGTGTGACAACTGATGACTAGCTTGAAGTTCTAAAGGACTATGGATGAAAAGCGCTGTTAATGATCAAATAAAATCATTTTCCTACAAAATCCTTCACAGTTAGGCACTTAACATTTTGTCAACAATGTATGCTCCTGAATTATAATTATAAATTATTTACTAAGTGTGTCTAATAGTCTTTAAAGAGCTGATCCTGTTTAATTCAAGCTGCTGTTATCTCTGTCGAGAGAACTGCAAGCATTCTGTTTGAATTCCTTCAGAGGGTTTCCACCTCCTATCCATGTTGAGTTCTTTCAGCAAACATGACTGCCACCTCCTGATAATATATGGTAGAAGTTTTGACCTTTTTGTAATTGAAAGAAATCTCCTTTTTAGAAAGAAATAAAATGCTAAGAAATAAAAATGCAAATTTTCTCTTGTCCCTGGAGTTTAATATATTTTTTTCTCAAAAAAAGAAGACCGAGCGATTTTATAACACACATAGAATCAGAATAAATTATTAAATCAACTTAGACTACTAAATGACAAATTTAATGACAATTTGTAATAACTTTCTTGGGGTTTTTTTTAACTCAAAAAAGGTTAAATTGCATAAATACAGCAATATAAATCATATTTTGATATTTTAAAAGTAGCACTTTCTGACTTTCAGATTGCATTGGCTTCTCCTGAATTCTAAGATTATTCTTTTATTTTCCAGGATGCCTTCTTCGGCTTTGGGTAAAGTTATATTGGTGATGATGAGGTGAAGCTTTGGTTCATGCATCTGATATCCCTGTTCTTGGGGTATTTGCTATTGGGGATGCTCGTGTTGATAATCTGAAGGTTAGCTATTTCAGTGAGCCCATCAAGGTGCTTTGGGAACTGAAAGTGTCTTGGGATAAAATAGGGTGAGGTTGACTGTAGTTCCAGAAGATGCCACATAATAAATAAAAAATCAGCTTGATGGGGGAATTGACTGAAATTTCTTTGGCTGAAATCTCCCAGTGAAATATTTCTGAAAAACCAGGTTGATGGCACTTCAGCAGACTATAAATTATTTTATTGTATATATTTAGGTTTATAAGCCTCACAAAGCAATGAAACAAAAGTGGGCAACAGAAAACCTTAAATAAATAAATGAAATTGACCCTTGAAGTGGAGAAACTTTTACCCACAGTATAGAAGCTTGTTTTTAGTTGACCTCAGGGCCAGTTCCGGCTAATGGGATGCTTAGATGTGGCTCTGGAAACAGCAAAGGACAGGGCCACCACGCCTCTGCCAGTGAAAATGGAGCTCAGGAGGGCCACAGCCCCATTTTCACTGGCAGATGGTTGCAGGAGGCCATCAGAGCCAAAAATGGAGCTTGAGAACCCATTTTCTCTGGCAGAGGGTTTAGGCCATCACAAGTGCAACTAAAATGATAAAGGGACTGGAAACCAAGACATACGAAGAGAGGTTGCTGGAACTGGGCATGGATAGGTTAGCAAAAAGGAGGGCCAGAGAGGACATGATAGCAGTATACAGATATATGAGTGGTTGCCACATAAAAGAGGGGGTCACACTATTTTCCAGGGCAGAGGGCCATACCAGGAGCAATGGATGGAAACTGACCAAGGAGAGATTCAACCTGGAAATAAGGAAGAACTTTCTGATGGTGAGAACGATCAACCAGTGGAACAGTCTGCCAGTAGAGGTTGTGAACGCCCCATCACTTGACACATTCAAAAGGAAATTGGACTGCCATCTGGCTGGAGTGGTGTAGAGTTTCCTGCTTGAGCAGGGGGTTGGACTTGATCACCTCCAAGGTCCCTTTCAACTCTAATACTAAATAAAGTAATTCCCAATACAAGTAACAATGACCTTGCCTTGGCCCCTGGCCACACCCATTCTGCCCCCCCCAAGGTCAAACACAATCCTGATGCGGCCCTCAATGAAATCAAGTTTGACACTCCTGCATTACAGGAGAGTCATCTGTATAAGAAATGCCACTTCTGGGATGAAGAGTTTCATAACCATTTATCACCTCAGAATCTTATTATGTGGCTGAGTGTATATGGAACTAGGGTCATTCAATCAGCTTCTATAACTGATTGGAAATGGAAATTCAAGTCTCTTTGATCCAGAATATATTCCATTTGAAAGGGAGATTTTTGATTAATTATTATCTTTCTGTGGCAAACTAAGCAGAGTTATAATTCATGCTCCACTAGAAGTTTTTCACTCAAGCTAGAAGATTATGGGGCTTAAGCAATGAATCTATTTCACAATATGCTGTCCAATCATTATAATTTAGTTATCTAGGCTGGGCCATTTCAAGTTTGGCACTTATTTATTACATTTTTTTTTCATTGCTGCTTTTAACAATCATTTCAATTATTTCATGCCTGCTCTTTTTGTTTCTTTTTTTTTCTTTCTACTAAAAGAGAGGTAATGCAGTATCATAATGCCATCCACTACATTAAAACAAAAGTGCACAGCCCATTTTTTGTTCTTCTCAAAATGGCAGTGAATCCACTTACAGCAATTGCAGCACTGTGGTATAACCCAATGCAACAGCACACTTAAAAAAAAGAATCATGAACACAGTTTAAAAAAAGAGGTATAGTGCTGTCATGGTGTAATGTATGTGACTGTATATTTTCATAATATAATACAGTATTATTAATTTGAGTGGGGACAGGTTATTATGTGAGGGGTTTGCAATAGGCAGCAGTGAAAGCTGAATCTCTGCAAATTCTGTATCACCTTTTTGATTTTAACTCCGATGGGCCACAGGACATCAGAGATAAGAGAACTGGAAGGCCTGCTTCTGTTCTACCAGCATAGCAATATCACAAGAAAAAGAAGAAAAGAAAAATGACTTACAGGTCACAGTAATGAAAACAATGGAATAGGGTAAAAGAGACTGCAAATGATTAACAGATAAGGAAGGGAAAGGGCTGCTCCACGGCAGGAGCATTCTAACTGTAATACTTGCTAGAGTTTAGCCAAAACTGACTCTCTTCTCAAAGTTCTAGCCAATTTGAAATACAAGGGAACATTTATTTGCAAAATCTATCTGTGGTCACTAGGAGTCGAAAACGACTAGATGGCACAGAATCAATCAATGATGTGCATTGTTTGGGGCCAGTAGGGCGTGTATATTTGCATATATATTGTTACATTTTTTAACTATATTGCCATGAAATGAGAAAGTAGAGTTATACAATAACCAAATCTACATACAATCTGCATATATTGGTAGATGAGAATGTTTGTAGCTCAGGGTTGATGGTAGGATCCTTGATGGGTTTTTTTTTTCTTTTGCAGAAGTTTCGTAACTGAATCAGGCAACATCATTAATGCAATCTCTATGTATCTTTGGAGCAGCTGTAATTGCACGTTGAAATTTTCACCATACAATTTACATACATAAGTCATCAGCAGTCTTATGGCTGGATCTGCTTATGGCCAGGTGACTAACTAAATAATCAATGGACTGTAAATATATTTTCTGGTTCCATTTATATAAAATGAACACATACAACATGGCAACTGCATCCGCTAACAGCTTTATCATTCTTACATTTATTTAACACCACATACTGATTCTAGACCTCTTACTAAGACTTAAAACAAAGCAACAAAATGTATGGTCCATTGCCATTCCAAATTCTTAAGGGAATGCAGTGGCTCAGTGGCTAAGATGCTAAGTTTGTTGATCACAAGGTTGGCAGTTCAGCGGTTCAAATCTCTAGTGCTACATAATGTAGTGAGCTCCCGTTACTGGTCCAGCTTCTGCCAATCTAGCAGTTTGAAAGCACGTAACAAAGTGTAAGTAGAAAAATAGGGGCCACTTTGGTGGGAAGGTAATGGCACTCCATGAGTCTTTGGCATTTAGTCACACCGGCCATATGACCCAGAAATGACTAGCACGCATGTGCAGGGGAACTTTTATCTTTACTATTATTCTTATTTAGGTGCTATTGAGTCCACTGGAGAAGGGCGGCTTATATATTTGAGTAAATAAATGAGTAAATAAATATTCTAAATAAGCAGTTGGAGGTAGTCAGTCTACTTCAGTTATGCCTGGCTGGAGAATTTTGGGACTAGAAGTGAACACATCTTAAAGTTGGCAAGGTTGAGAAACACTGGTCTAATTACCTAAAATGCTAATGACCTGAAAGGATTTCAAGTTCACATTCTTGTCTCCAAGTAGCAAGACTTCAATAGACACCTTTCTTTTGTGAGCTTGAGCTTTTTTCCCCCTGTCACATTTGTCTAATTCAACATCAGCTATTTGACTCTATTTGACTTACTAAGACTTAAAACAAAGCAACAAAATGTATGGTCCATTGCCATTCCAAATTTAGAAGGCAAAACTAATAAATGAAGACAAGAGATTTGTGCTCCTTGTTTTGAGTAAGTAAATAGGTAGCACTAACTTATGAGTAGAGAATTAATTGTAGTGTTATCCAGAAAATGATAGAATGAACGTGGAACATGTCTAACAATACATCTGAGGATATCAAGAGCCACCATGCAGTGAAGGACTGCTGTCACTAGCGCTACTGGTGCACTGCCAGCAGCGGATGCAGGCGTGTATATCTATGGTTTGGGCACGGGTGTGAATCGGGTGCAGGATTTGTCTTCCTGCACATGCACAGAAGCTGAATCTCACGCGAGGAGGGTTGCGCACGAGAGAAATTGCACAGAAGCAAAGAAAAGCTGAAAATTGGCAAAACAAATTAGCTACGTAATCAAGAAGCTGGTTCAGAGCTCCACTAGCCTGGCTTTCAGGACCACAGTGCTGGAGGCTTCGCTTGGCAGTGTGTTTCTCTCTTCTGAGCTTGCCTAGTCTGAAAATGAATGGCTGCTGGTAATGCTACTCAGAGGACGAGGTGAGCAGCACTACCAGTAGCCATTTATTGTCAGCCTAGGCAAGCTCAGTGGAGAGCAACGCACTGCCTGCTCCTCCTTCTGTCCCATGGCCTCCCCCTTACTTTTGCACAGATGAGAGACTTCCAGCCACCCCCTCTCCCCTTACTAACTCCACATCCTTGCCGTTCACAGCTCACCCGGTCTTGTCTCACTCCTCCAAACACAGGTGCTCCTGGTACCCTATTTGTTTGTTTGTTTTATTTTTATGCCATCCTTTATGCAGCTTACAACATGTTAGCAATAGCACTTTTTAACAGAGCCAGCATGTTGCCCCCACAATCTGGGTCCTCATTTTACTCACCTCGGAAGGATGGAAGGCTGAGTCAACCTTGAGCTAGTAATGAGATCTGAACCCCTGACCTACAGATCTATAGTCAGCTTCAGTGGCCTGCAGTACAGCCCTCTACCTGCTGCGCCATCCCGGCTCTATTTTACCTTTCAGAAGAGCTTGCTTGCTTCTTCGCCCTCCTTTCTCTGACTGCTGTGTCTGCATAGCAATAGCCGGCTGTCAGATTCGAGCTCGCGTATCCCTCTCCAGGGTGCTGATTGGCCGCATAAGCATAGTTACTGTTAAAGTGGGAACCTTCCTTTGTATGTGATTGGTAGTTGCCTCAGAAGGCGTCCTGTATATAAGTCTGTGTACTCTTGTTTGTTTCTTAAGCCTGTACCTGCCCTGTTGGCACGTTCTGATTAAACTCACATGTTCTGGTAAAAGGCCTCAGTTATTATTCTGGCGACGAGATTTCAGCCCTGCATTTCCATCTCGCATCTGTGTCTGCAGTAAGTGACAATGTCTGTACAGCTTACTTTTCCCCCTTTCAACCCACAAGGGGAGACCTGGGATTCCTACGTTGCCCGCTTCGACTGCTTTCTAATTTCGAATGGGTATACCGAGATTTCTGGGGACCGAAAAAGATCTTATTTTCTCGGTTTCTGCGGCCCCGAAATGTTTGAGACGGCCAGAGCTTTATTCGCTCCCGTCTCTATCCACGATGTGCCTTGGGAGACTTTCCTGTCAACTCTCCAAGATCACTATGCCCCAGCCCCGTTACGTTGTGCCCGGCGCTACGTTTTTTATCAGAGGAACCAGGCAGAGGGTGAATCCATTAATGAGTTTGTGGCCGCTCTCCGCCGGGCTGCATTATATTGCGAGTTTACAGATTTGAATGATTACTTGCTAGACAGGCTAGTGTTCGGAGTCCGGGATGGCCGCCTTAAACGCCGCTTGCTGGCCACCCGGGATTTGACTTTTCAGACAGCTTTAGCTGAGGCTCGTGCTTTTGAGCTTTCCACACTATCTCTGGCAGCCATGGATAGCTCGGTGAACGCGACAGCCAAAGTGCCTGCGGTGCCAGAGACCCCGAAAGCCGCTGCGGAAAAGGAGAGCGGCAGCGAAGTTGAGGAGAAGGAAGTCTGCCGGCTGGGTACTTCTAGGGGTCGTGAGCCTCCTGCTAGTCGCCCCCGCCCCCCTCTGTCCCCATGCAGGGGTTGCGGGGGAAACCATTATCGATCAAATTGCTCGTTTAAAGAAGCAGCTTGCCGGCGTTGCGGGGCCAGAGGCCACATTGCGAGAGTTTGCCGTTCCCGGAGGTCCCCCCCAGCCGCCCCTAGAGAGCAGAGGGAGTTCCAAGGCTTCAATCCCCGTTGGCAGCGGAGATTTTCTTCCACTAAGAGGGATGACTGCAATGCCATCTATAGCTGCCCGCGCCCAGCTTCTACTTTTGTGAGGAAAACCTCAGTTTCTTCTGACAAGATCTCCGTGACGGTTCGACTGGGAGGCGTGAATTGCTCCATGCAAGTGGACACCGGCTCCGCG
This sequence comes from Erythrolamprus reginae, assembly GCF_031021105.1. NCBI lineage: Eukaryota > Metazoa > Chordata > Lepidosauria > Squamata > Dipsadidae > Erythrolamprus > Erythrolamprus reginae. Next base: position 164,158,451 of record NC_091950.1, read on the forward strand.
CATTCATTGGTCTCCTGGGCCACCATCAAGAAATGCATGCCCGGGTTGAGCAAGAATCGGTTGCAGCCATGTACTGTGACTTTACGGGACTACCAAGGGGCGCCCATTCCGGTGTTGGGGGAAGGGAAATTCCCTGTCATATTCAAGTCGTTCATGGGCAGGTTGCCTCTGATGGTGGTGGACGGGCCATTCTCCAGCCTCCTGGGTTTAGACTGGTTTAAGTCTTTGGGCTTTTCTGTTGCGGGGGTGAACGCGGTGAGGGGGGAATCGGTATTTCAAGGGCTTACTAAGGAATTCCCCTCCGTCTTCGATGACAAGCTGGGTTGCTACACTGGAACCCCGATTACGTTTAGCCTTGATCCCAAAGTGCCAGCAGTGAGGCTGAAGCCCCGCAGGGTGCCCATTCCCCTCAGGCCAAAAGTTGATGCCGAATTGGACCGTCTGATTGCACAAGGGGTGTTAGAGCCAGTCGACCAGGCTGTCTGGGAAACTCCACTGGTCATCGCTTTCAAAGGGGATGGAGGATTGAGACTGTGCGGGGATTATAAATGCACTGTTAATAAGGCCCTGGCTCACCACTCATACCCGCTCCCAGTGGTGCAGCAGTTACTTCACACTCTGGGTAATGGCAAGATCTTTGCCAAGCTCGATTTATCCCAGGCTTACCAGCAGCTCCCCGTAGACCCCTTGACTGCAGAAGCCCAGGCGATTATAACACATAGAGGGGTGTTCAGGTGCCACAGGCTACAATTTGGGGTCTCTATTGCACCGGGTATGTTTCAGGGATTGATGGAGCGGTTGCTGTATGGGTTGGAAGGCACGGTGCCCTACTTTGACGATGTCCTGGTCTCGGGGAGTTCCGAGGACGAACTTCTTCGCAGGGTTAAAAAGGTATTGCTTAAATTCCAGGAAGCGGGACTGAAGCTCAAATCAAAAAAGTGTGTCTTTGGGGTTCCAGAGGTTGATTTCCGGGGATTCAGGGTGGATGCAAAGGGAATCCATCCCACCCCTGAGAAGACTAGGGCCATTTGGGATGCCCCCAGACCCCAGTCGAAGGAGGAGCTGCAGGCTTTCCTTGGTCTCTTGAACTTCTATGCGGTGTTCATCCCGCACAAGGCTTCGGTGGCAGAGCCGTTGCATAGGCTTCTGGACAAGCGGTCTGCTTGGCACTGGGGGGAGCGGGAGGAAGCTTCTTTCAGAGGGGTCAAAGGAATACTCACCTCAAACAGTGTCCTGGCTCAGTATTCCCCTAGTCTGCCATTAGTTCTCACCTGTGACGCTTCCAGGTACGGAGTGGGGGCAGTCCTCAGCCACAGATTGCCAAATGGCTCGGAAGCCCCTTTGGCGTTTTTTTCTCGGACCTTGGCCGCTGCAGAAAGAAACTATGGCCAAATAGACAAGGAGGCATTGGCCCTAGTGGCGGGAGTTCGCCGTTTCCACGAGTATTTGTATGGCAGAAGGTTCGAGTTAGTAACGGACCACCAGCCCTTGCTAGGGTTACTCTCAGGTAACCGCCAGAGCCCGGCTGTGTTGTCTCCGCGCATGACACGCTGGATTGTCTTTTTGGCCAATTACACCTACACGTTAACATACAAACCGGGTCGTCACATTGCACACGCCGACGCACTCAGCAGGTGCCCAGTACATGAGGAATTAACAGACCCTGCACCTGCCAGCTCCGTTTTTGCTTTGACAGACGGGCCAGTAGTATTGGCTGCCCCCGAGGTATCTAGAGAGACTGGGAGAGACCGCATTCTGGCCCAGGTAAGGCAATGGGTTTTGAGGGGGTGGCCACTCTCTTCCCCAGCTGACCAGTTCATTCCGTTTTTCCGCTGTCGCACGGAGTTCTCAGTAGAGAGAGGAGTTCTTTTAAGGGGTGGCAGAGTGGTTATACCAGGCAAGCTGAGGAACCAGGTGTTGTCCCTGCTGCACAAGGGGCACCCTGGAATAGTTAGAATGAAGGGTCTAGCCAGGGATTACGTGTGGTGGCCAGCATTAGATAAGGAAGTAGAGCAGTGTGTGGCTAACTGTGCTGTTTGCCAAGAGAGCAGGTCTTTACCCCCACGGGCTGAACCTTTAACATGGGAACCACCAGCTAGCCCCTGGACACGCTTGCACATAGATTTGGCCGGTCCCTTCATGGGGCAAACATTTTTAATCACCGTGGATGCATACTCCAAGTGGGTAGAGGTGGCCCAGTTGCAGTCCACTCAGTCACAGGCCGTCATAGAATCTTTGATGACCCTATTTGCCACACATGGATTCCCGGACCTGCTAGTCTCGGATAACGGCCCGCAGTTCACATCAGTCTTGTTTGAATCTTTTTTGGCTACTGCTGGCATTAGACATGCCTTAACCTCGCCTTGGCATCCGGCCAGTAATGGCCAGGCGGAACGGGCAGTTAGGTCAGTTAAAGAGTCCCTCAAAAGGTTGCCCCAGAACTCTTGGAAGGCTAGATTGGCTGATGTGCTCATGGCCCAACATACCACCCCATGTGTAACCACGGGAAAGACACCAGCAGAGCTGTTAATGGGTCGCAAATTGCGGATTATACTTGACAGGTTGCACCCAGGGTATGCGGGAACAGTACAATGGCCAGAAGCTGCCAGTCGTGAGGTGTCTGTAGGAGACGCGGTATTTGCCCGTGCCTATTCGGGCCAAAGGAATTGGGAGAAAGGTACTGTATGCAGGGAACTGGGGCCTCGTTCGTTCGAGGTAGAGCTATGGGACGGGCGAATTTGGAAAAGGCACCTGGATCAGATTAGACGGAATAGGGAGGATCGGCATGGAGATCGAGAAGCCAATGAATTCCAGGGGGTGTGTCTTCAGGAACCGCCCACGGCAGCTGGAACTTCAGGAAATCCTTCCTCAACGTATAGCAGGGAAGAGGAGGTGGGCCAGGCTCCCAAACCGATCCATCCGGCCGAGATCGAGAGTTCAGAACATTCCACAGAGCCCCGGCGCTCCGAGAGAATCTGTCGCAGACCGGTGTATTTAAAAGATTATGTCTGTGTCAGCCGAAGGGGCAGGAGTGCTGTGTCTGCATAGCAATAGCCGGCTGTCAGATTCGAGCTCGCGTATCCCTCTCCAGGGTGCTGATTGGCCGCATAAGCATAGTTACTGTTAAAGCGGGAACCTTCCTTTGTATGTGATTGGTAGTTGCCTCAGAAGGCGTCCTGTATATAAGTCTGTGTACTCTTGTTTGTTTCTTAAGCCTGTACCTGCCCTGTTGGCACGTTCTGATTAAACTCACATGTTCTGGTAAAAGGCCTCAGTTATTATACTGACCCTTCCTTGAGAAGGGGGCAAGCAGCTGCAGCACCCTCTTCTTCCTGCTTTGCTGTGATGGGAAGATGGCATGCAGCGCAGGGAGCAGGCTGGGCTGCCAGAACTGCCACCACTGTTGCTGCTGAGGCTCGGGGCCACCTAGTTAGCCTGGACCTCCCACCCCCCTACTAAAAGAGGGGGCACACATGTTCCTGTTCTCATGTCAGATTTCACTTGCTGTGCATGCACAGCAGCCAAATCTCACATGAGGGCACAGGAGCATGTGTCAGGGATGTGCAGCTGCATGCGCATCCCGAAAACCACTGCCAAAACAGAGCACCTGACCATTCCGGTAGCAGGCCACCACTGACACCATGGTGCATTAGTTAGAATGCAGTAATGCAGGCTACTTCTGCTTTCCAGCAGTTCTGGAGTTTGATTCTCACCAGCTGAAAGGTAAGTCAGTCTTTCATTCTTCCGAGGTCGGTAAAATGAGGACCCAGATTTTTGGGGGCAGTATTCTGACTCTGTAAATCCCTTAGTGAGCTGTATAGCACTGTGAAGCAGTATATAAGTCTAAGACCTATTGCTATCTAGAGGTGATTCTGGGTCATCCTAAGCAGATAATTGATGTGCTGGGTTTTCTTTTTTCTTTTATGATTATATCTTTACTAGTTTTATTGTTGTGTTGCTGGTTTTATTATTAGTTTTAACTAGAGATGTGTTTATGATGGATAATCATATAAATCTTTTAAACAAATTAATGAACTTTTGTCAAGCTGAAAGTTGTACTTGACCTTTGATTAGTGTGTTGGAAGTAGCACTGCAATAAGTGGGTGTAAAAGGGAAGAGGAAAAGATCAAAATTTAAATTAGGTGTAATTTGATGAAGTATATTGAATTAACTCAGTCAATTTATCACAATTAATATAATTAATACCAATATGTTTAATCCTCAGTATTTATGCAGGCGTTCACTCAGCCACACTCAATTTGGGAATAATATGCAGCCCTGAATGAATGCTCTCCTATTTTGAAGCTCTAAGTCTTTTCTTATACCATCTCTCCAATCACTCCCCTTTTTTCCCTTTCCATCTACACTTTCTGTTTGGGAGTTTGGTGTCCCCTCAACTTCTTCGAGACTAATTTTATTATTTGGAAGCTAACAATTCCAACCTCTGTATATGCTTTATCTCCCCCCCCCATCTCTTTCTCTCCCCCCTCTCTCTCACACACACATAACAGAGGGAGGGAGAGAGAGAGAGAGAAAGAGGAATGCAATCCTACAGAAGATCATTCATCCATAAATACCCTAACAAATTAGTGAAGTAGAAGAGAGCACGGGGTGAAGAGAAAGCAGCTTTGACCTTGACCTGATGTTTTTTTTTCTGCCATTAAATTGGAGCACCAGGACTCTGAAATACAAAAGGTCCCCAAAGGGTACTTCACTGAGAACGCTGTCAGGTGAACTCCATCTTTGAGATGTTTACATTATTCTCTAATCTGAAACTGAAATGTAATTAAGCTGAAGACCAATCTCAGTTCTATGTTCAATTTCTTGGGCAAATACTCCTCCCATAGCAGCTGTATTTTGAGAGGAAAAATGATAGAAAATTTCTTGCATAGCATCCATTCTGTGGTATAACATGCAATAGCTTCTCAAATTTATAAATCTCCTATTAGATTTTATCCTGAAATGAATTCCAACGAAAACCCAGCTTCTCCCTGGAAGGGAAAAATAATTTTCTGCTTGTACAACATTCATATTTCTATACAAATACAGCTGAGCACCCCTGTGGACTATTAGGGGAGAGAACTTTCTGCCACTTGCTGATATCTAATGGATTAAGCAATGTTTTTCAAGTCTGATTGCCTCCCAGAAAGTACCGAATTTGCCAAAGTATCAAATTTAGCCAAAGGAATAAATATGCTAATATTTTAAAATGGAAGACAGAGAAATTACAATCAAAGGCACTCACCATATTTTACAACCACTTTAAAAGTTACCTCTTTTATGGAAAACACTTTTCAGCTAATAGAGATATTTTTCTGGATAAATATCTTTCTTTAGAAGCTGATATATCTACCAAATGACATTTTCCCCTGCTAATGCAGCTCCAGTTGCTATTAATGCAATCTCTTTTTATTACTTATTCCATGGGAGATCAGCATTCTCCCTACAAAATGTTTTGCTGCCTGAGACAAAGATGGCATGCCCTCCCTTCTAATCCCCTCACCCAAAACCCTGAAAGCCTACTCAAAATACCAAAATACCAAAGTCAAGATGTACAAATTATAACCAAACATGCATAAAATATCTTAAGAAGCTATTTGTAAGCACACACAACAATACACTTTACAAGTGCAGAATATTCATGTCGATTATATAACACGCAGACTAGAAAACATTAGAAAATATATGTGGAAGAAAATATACTCTCTCATACACAAATAAACAAGGAACTGTTAAGAAAAGATAACAAATAATAAAATGCATTTACAAATCTTCAAGGAGCTGAAGCAGTTGGCTAGATTATTCTAATGTTTTAAAGTGCAGTTTTGCATGCATATTCACCATTTTTAATATAGCAATAGCATTTAGACTTATATACCATTTCTTAGTGCTTTACAGCCTCTCTAAGCAGTTTACAGAATCAGCATATTGCCCCCAACAATCTGGGTCCTAATTTTACCTACCTTGGATGGATGGAAGATGAGTCAACCTTGAGCCAGTGGTGAGATTTGAACTAACAACTAGCAATTAGCTGAAGTAGCCTGCAGTGCTGCACTCTAACCACTGTGCCATCCTACATATATTATTAATATATTGTGTTCGTTATTTGTGTACACTGTTCCCTCTATTCCAAGACAATTGGATTAGCAACCAAGTCTTTTTGAGACAGTATTAAATTGACAGTATTAGGTATCATCATGAAGAAAGCTTCCATTGAAAAAATTATCCAAGATCTGATAAAAGATAAACCACCAAAACAAATACACTATACCACCCCACCACCACATGTCTATACTCCATGGGGAAAATGGGGAATCTGATTTAACAAATATACGCAACATCATCCGCCGCCTATATTCACAAACCTTTGCCCCTGATGATATCCTAGAGGTTACTAAAAAAGGTCCTGCACTTAGGTACAGCGATGGATCAAAGGCCCCTCGTTTCTGTAGGATAGTCTGCAAAAATGAAACTGCCAAACAACTGTTCATCAAAACCATGAACTCCATCACCAGAAATAATGACAACTACAACAAATTCAGATCCAGACCAGATCTAACTCTACTTCAACGCATCCACTCTCACGAACTACGGGCCGAACTCAAGAGACGTCTTGAGCTTGGTGAAACTAACCTATACATAGACTACTGCACTGAATGCATCAAAACCAAGACCTACAACCCTCCCTTCAAAAATCCCATACCTCCTCAACCATCCCACACTTCCCCACCCACCACCCCTCATCAATAAATTGAAATCCCTAGTACTTCAAACCAGGAAAGGAAAGTGCACCCCTTACTTCCTCAGTTCAATCTAACTTCAATCCATTCCAATTTAAATTCAACTCAACTCAGCCCAACTTCAACCCAGAACCCAAACTCAATCTCAAATTTAAACTAATCAATGCAAAAAGTATAATTAACAAATTGTCTGAATTCCTCCTCCTTCTTGACACCAACTTATTTGATTTGATCTTTGTCTGTGAAACATGGCTAAATACATCCTATCCTGACTCCATCATCACATCAAGTAATTACCTTGTCCTTCGGTCTAACCGTGAATCCCACAGAGGAGGCAGTATAGCTATATTCTATAAAAAATCAGTCAATCTAAAAAACATCCAAGTTGCACATGATCTTATCCTCCCAGAAACCATTATATGTGATCTTTCCCTCAATACCACACTTTGCTAGCTACTATGCTACAGAGCTCCTGACTCCGACATCACTCATGCAACCAAATTAACCTCACTGCTAACATGGGCAACCTCCTGCCCTTACCCCATTATCTTCCTTGGTGACCTCAACCTACCTCACATTAACTGGATCTTAAATGAATGCAGCATGGAACCAATCCACACTACCTTATACAATGCCGTCACCAACCTGGGACTTGACCAATTAGTATTAAACAATACTAGACTTAACAGCTGTCTTGACCTCATATTCTGTAATAGCAAAAGCACAATCTATGGTCTGCATGTAAAATAACCCTTTTCCAACAGTGATTATGGTATGATTAACTTCAATCTCAATCTACACCATGACAACTTTCACCTGTATAATGTGTCACCTAAGTACAATTTTAGGAAAGCCAACTACGAACTCATAGATGCCAATCTCTCAATTCTCGACTGGCGAACTATATTTTCTAACTGCAACACTATTGATGATTTCTACAACACATTCTTACTACAAGTTAAAAGACTTATCAGACTACATGTACCACCAACTTCAACCAGAAGTAAATGAAAAAATAAATTACCTGTCTCAATAAGGAAACTACAACAGTAATGGCTCATCCCCCATCTTCACAAATTGCACCTCAAACTCTCTCAATGACCTAACCCAAGTAGACTTCACTATAGACCATGTTGAAAAAGCAGTCCGAGACCTCAAACCTTCTCTATCAGTCAGACCAGATGGTCTTTGCACATACTTCCTAAAAAAAGCTTTCTTCTGCTATAGCTGAACCACTAAGCATTATCTTTCAAAATTCCTTCAGGACCAGAACACTCCCCAAACTATGGTCAAAAGCAGTACTCATCCCCATCTTCAAAAAAGGAGACCCTTCTCTCTTTGAGAACAACAGACCAATTTCGCAATGCTGTGTCTCATGTAAAGTCATGGAATCAATTATAAATCAATCAATCACCCTTTACTTAGAATCTAATAACCTACTCTCTAACAAACAATTTGGATTCAGAAAGAAATTATCCTGCAACCTTCAACTACTTCACTGCAAAAACATATGGACTACCCACCTAGATCAAGGAAAATCCATTGATGCAATTTATATTGACTTTTGCAAAGCCTTCGATTCAGTGGTCCATGACAAACTACTCCTAAAACTCAAATCCTATGGCATCTCAGGATTCCTCCACAGCTGGATTACTGCATTCTTGTCAAACAGGCAACAAGTTGTCAAAATTGGAAGCGCCATTTCCACCCCTGTCCCGGTTAAAAGTGGTGTTCCCCAAGGCAGCGTACTAGGACCTACTCTATTCATTCTCTACATCAATGACCTCTGTGATCATATCAAAAGCAACTGTGTTCTTTTCGCTGACGATGTAAAACTTTTCAACACCATAGACAACACAGGTCCAAAAAGACCTCGACTTTGTCTCAGATTGGTCTAACACCTGGCAACTTCAAATATCAACCAGCAAATGTTCTACCCTCCACATCGGCAAAAAGAATCCAAACCTCATGTATAAACTGAATAAACAAAATCTCACAGCCAACCCCCACTCAGTAAAAGACCTTGGAATACTAATATCAAATGATCTAAGTGCCAAAGCCCACTGTAACAATATCACCAAAAAGGCTTCTAGAGTTGTTAACCTGTTCCTACGCAGCTTCTGCTCCGGCAATCTCACACTACTCACCAGAGCCTACAAAACTTTTGCCAGACCCATCCTTGAATACAGTTCATCTGTCTGGAACCCATACCACATCTCAGACATCAACACCCTTGAAAATGTCCAAAGATACTTCACCAGAAGAGCCCTTCATTCCTCCACTCGAAACAGAATACCCTACGAAAGCAGACTAACAATCCTAGGTCTAGAAATCTTAGAACTACGATGCCTAAAACACGATCTAAGTATTGCCCACAAGATCATATGCTGCAACGTTCTACCTGTCAATGACTACTTCAGCTTCAATCGCAACAACACAAGAGCACACAACAGATTCAAACTTAATATTAACCGCTCCAAACTTGACTGTAAAAAATATGACTTCAGCAACTGAGTTGTTGAAGCGTGGAACTCATTACCTGACTCAGTAGTATCAACCCCTAACCCCTAACATTTTTCCCTTAGACTATCCACGATTGATCTCTCCAGGTTCCTAAGAGGTCAGTAAGGGGCATGCATAAGTGCACCAGTGTGCCTTCCGTCCCCTGTCCAATTGTCTCTCCTTATCTCATTTATCTTTTCTTCCTTTCATATATGTTCACCTATACTTTTATATCTTTTCTTCTATCTTTTTCTTTATTTATATTACTACATATCTATTCTCTTCAATGTGTATTATGTATTGAACAAAATAAATAAATAAAATAAAATAATTTAAAAAAAAAAAAAAAATTCCTACTCCCTCCAAAGCAGGTTCTTTTCATGCCCTAAGTCTTTGCAGGCTTGTTTTCATTCCTACTCACTCTGAACAAGGTTTTTTCAGTCCTAACTAGGGGATAAAATAATGTGCTGAAGCTGAACAGACTAAGGATGCTAGCCAGATGAATACCTGGTGGGTAGATTATTTCTCCCTATTTTCCTCCTGCAAATCTAAGGTCTTATATCCCAGTGCATCTTATATGCCAAAAAATATGGTACTTTCCATCCATTGGCTCTTGTATTGCTTTCCGGTGCTTTGGAAAATAGTTAGCCCCCCTCGTTTTTCTGACAGCCCCTCAAATACTGGAACAATGCTATCATGTCTCCCCTTCTCCTTCTTTTCACTAGATTAGACATACCCAATTTCTCTAGCTGTTCTGAGGTGGCTAGCATAACCATTATTGATTCCAAAGTTTGGAGACTGGGTCAGCATGACCTCGGTCCGAATAAACAAATGCATAGCTGGCACAAGATAAGGGAAGGGGGGGTTATTGTGGTGTCAGCAGCAAAGTTATATATGTATCCTAAATCTGCTTAAGCAAGAAGATTGCGACAAACAGGATGTCTGGCCTGTCTAGCACATGATGTATACCGATATTTGTTAATTTCCCGCAATTGTATAACCATATATGGGGAAGCATGTTATGCTGAGATAATGTATAATTAAGTAGTATAAAAGGAAGTGTCTGTTATTTGTTTGGGGTTCAGGCCGTTTCTTTTTAGTCTTGTGCTTTGAACCTGCGCAATAAACCTTTCCTTTGTTGGAAGAGCTGGCTTATGTCTCGTCAATTCTACAACAGTTCTTTTAACGTCCAGCCCCCTAATCATCTTTGTTGTTATTTTCTGCACTTTTCACTATCTATAAGGATTTCTTTTTCTGTTTGAATAATTGCCTCCTTTTTCTCCCTCATCATTTTCCAAAATCATTTCCCACTATCAATTTACAAGATATAGCTCATGCTAGAGGTCTTAACTCGTCAAATGAAAGAACTTTTTAAATTTTGTTTTAAATAGGCATATGAAATTAGGTTAAGATCTGGTTAGGATGACCTATTTGGATTGTACATCTTACTTGAAAAGCAGATATTCAGACTCTCTAGAATTCATTTCCCCCCTATATGTCCTTGATGGTGGTCCTTAACCATGCTTATTATAATATGATTTGAGGCTCTCAGGGAGATGAACCTCAACCTGAATTCAATCTGATCTGGTTATGAATCCAATCTTCCCAAATCGCCTCCAATACAAAGAGATTCTTGTTAATAGTGGAACTTGGATTATTTAATTTGTTCAAAAACATTTCAGAGTTGAGGTGAACCATGAGATGACTAATTTGCTGATAATATGAGGTTATTCAGGGGATTTAAAAGAAAAATGAGCAGCAATGTGTCTTCAATATGAAGGAAATAGCTTATAAAATTGTAAATGACTTTGCCTGATCTTTAAAAACTAAGGAGGATTGGCTCTAAGGTAGGAGCTACAATGACATGTTCATCTGGCCATTAGGAATTGAATCCAATTTGAAAGACTATGTCACTTTTAGAGTAGTGATGAAAATTTGGAGGAAAATTCCAATAACTTCAGAGAAGAAATGAAAAGATGACAGAGTAGAAAAATAAGTGTGAGTGAACTAAGTCATGTGGATATAATGAACAAAAACAAAATCCCTATGTTAGGGATATTTGAACAAAAAAGTTTCTAATATCTTTATATAATGTGACATGACCATATTTAAAGTAACGAAAGCTCCTATAGAAAACAAGAATTGAAGTTGCACAAAATAACAATTCTGCTGATCAACAGGCTGGATCAGTTCCACTATGAAAAAATGTCAACTTTTGCAGCCATTTCTGATAAAACAAAACAAAATAAGGCCAGTATCAGAAACGTATAAATAAACATTCATGGCATAGAATGCTGATAATTAGATTTGCGAACTAATCCATTGAAGTGAAATAATATTCAACATTTGAGACAAACAGACAAAAGCCCTTCCTTACACTGCTTTTAAAGTATGGATTGTATAACTTGTATATCGGACAGAGATATGAATGTATGCATATTTCTCACTGTGATCTACAGTCACAGAACTATTCTTACTAGTAGTTAAGTAAATATTCCCTCAAGTTCAGCTTCTCTCCTGACGTAGTTTTATAACATTGCTTTTCTAGTCTGATCTACACCCAACCCCCCCCCCCCCCACACACACACGGAAACATACAAAAAACACCTTGTTATCATTACAGGTATTCCTCAACTTACAACATTAAAGTTTGATATTAAGATAAATAACATATTTTGAATTTTACAGAATTAATGGGATCCAGGTTTAGTCATATTTGTATGGCATCTGTAATACTATAGTTTACTTATCCAGAACTAACTTATCACATTAATTCCACTGGGTTTACTCACAGTTAATCAATAGGATTAAGTCTTGATCTTAATAGTACTTATTTTTAAGAACTATGGTCTAAGAAAGAATTAGCAAGTCATTTCAAATTTATTCAGTTTCCAGTGAAAGAGCATTCTTCATTTGAAAAGACATTTTTAATTATTTACTTGTGGTATATGAATGTGCTCCTGCAGTTAATATAAATTAGCCTAGGAATCAATGTTTTACATTTTAAAAAGATTTCACTCATGCAATTTTGGCCCTTGAAGCAAATTCTCTTTAGAGAAAGAATTAAAGCAAAGTTATGCTGTTAGGAACAGAGAAAGATAAAAAGAAGCAAGTTTTTTTTTAAAAAAACACCTCTTTTACAGTGTTGTTGTCTGATGTCATTGAGAAAATAAGATTAGTGAATCTAAGGTGCCCCCCATCCCATCTTCTGTCTCTCCCCCTTCTATCACTTTCTCCCTCCCTTTCCTCTTCCTCTTCCTCTTCCTCCCCCCCCCCCCCGCCCCTTAGCTCTTCAAATATTGTGATCCCAGCAAAACCCTTTATTTGTTCTCCCTACAGCCTAATTATCATTCTGTGCTGGGAGAACATTAAATGCAATGTTTACCACCCTAAGATGTTGACAGAATGAGGCATGAATTATTATAGCGCTAAGCACCTCTGAAATGTTATGTTCCAAGACATTGCTACATCTTTGGGAGGAAAATATATATGTGCTGGTATCTTAAGATGGATCCATATAAACTTTATGTTTCCATCAGGGTTATCCATTAACACTCCTGGGATATATTTCATTGCAAGAATGTTTAGTACAGTAACAAGAGAGTGTTAAAGATTCAAGAACATTCTGTAGTTTTTTGCTAAACTGTGTTAGTTTTTTATATTCTAAGAGGGACATAAACTAACCAATTACTATACAGAATATATTTTAAAAAATCTGTGTGAAGTCCAATATTATGTAAACAATTTTTGATTACCCAAGGCAATAGCATGATTGACTAAAAAAAGCCGCAAAATAGGAACACACATGTCATGATCTTATCACACAATTGAAAAGTAGTGCACTCTCAGCACAGGGCCGACATTTGTGGCCGTGCTGGACAACACGACTTCCTATTTAGCTGGGAGGTCTCATGAGGCAGCGCAAGACCACCCAGCATGCTTGGTGCGGCCTCATGTGGCCAGAAGTGACCAAGCTGTGCGAGCAGCCTTTTTAAAGGCCTATAAGCCACCCAGCTCTTTCCCTCTTCGGTCTGGCTGCTAGCAAGTGCAGACACCCATCCACCCTCTGCTCAATGTAGGGTGCTTAAAGGGTCGCCCAACTGGGGGCTGAGTAGGATTTTTTACATCCTGTGATTGCAAAAAATCCTACTTGGCCCCCAGTTGGGTGACTGTTTAAGCACCTTAGATTGAGCGGAGGGTGGGTGAGTCGAGATTGTTTTTTCGCCTACTCCACCCTGGAGGATGGAGAAATGTATTTTAGTTATGTGATGTGTCTGGGGGTTAATTAGGTTGGCATTTTGCATTTGACTAATTTCTTCTCGGTCACTGTTTGACAGTAATGGGGCGGAAAAGGGTACAGTAGTAACTGTGTATTCTCCATTGGGCATCTTTTGGAAGATGATCAGTTGCCCCTTTTCACAACTCATGCTGCCTACACAACTGGGGTGGTGGAGAGGGGGTGCCTTTGGGGCTCACTTATGTCATTTCCGGTTCCGAGTCATGGGGGGGTGAGCCTTCCCACACTCTTGAGGCATGGCTTACAGGGCTGGGTGTAGGCTAAAAATAACCTCGCACTGCCCAGGCAAGAGTTACGCCCATTTAGTTGCCCAAGTATGTTATACATAGGAACGTCTGCCCCATTTAGTGACCTCTGCAGGTCTTCTATGTTTATATTTAATAAAGTGACGTTTATTATCCAGCTCTCATGTCCATGTGTTATTCCGCATCCTACACAAATGACATAACTTAAAATAATTGCATCAGAAGTTATGAGGCATTGATGTAAATTGTAAATCATTTGGATGTTATTATGGCTTGTAACAAATCCCCATATGCAATACAAACTTCCTCTCCTCTTTCTGTAGGGCTTTATCATCTTCAAATCCCCTGAGTAGGTTTTAGAGATGTGAAGGCTATAGGAGAATGATATTTACTTATTAATCATTCTGCTAATAGATGTTTAGCTGCTGATATTAGGTACCATCTGCATTTCATCTATTTTTATGGCAACTAAATTCCAAACTTTTGAACAATAGAGATATCACATGGTGTATTCGAAACGCCCTTTACTATACTCAAACAGGCTGAAGTATTTGCTGAAAGGTGAGCAAGAAACAAGACATATTTAATAATGGTTGGTAGGGATCACAACTCTTACATTTTTTAAAGCATTCTATACAAATGTTTGTCCATCTCCTTCCAAAATGAATTGATTACGAGGAATGTGGCTGCATCTCTAAATGGTTACATGGAAACTGAATTATAGACCAGAATATATTGTCAAATAGGATAGACTTTGTAAACTATCATTAAGCACATTATTGGCTAGTGTAGTACATAAAGTCTGCATCTAAATTAGACAAGACATCTTGACCCTCCATAATCCCATCTGTTCCTCATCCAAAAGCCTTGGATCAAAAGATTGTCATTATGAGCATGATAGTGATGGCATTATTCTAAATATCAATGAGTATTTTAACTGTAATTGCCGGTAATTAAACATTTTAATTAAATTCTGTCGTAGTTATTTTCTATCTCCCTATTTTTATTTTTTGGGGGGAGAATCTTGCCCTTAGCGCCCAAAAGGTTGTGTGTCCTCTGCTAAATAATAAATCAGATAAACATAACTGTGCATGTCTCTTCTCCCATCTGCTATCCAGGAGATTCTGCATTTCTCTTCCATACCTATAATTATTTCTTTTAAATGGAAGAAACGGGCACTCAGCAGCATGATTTAGATTGCATTAATGAGTGTGGCCTGTAAGTAGCAGAACCATTCATGTTTAAACAAGTCTTTGACACATTTCTTGACAAGAGAACAAAAAAGGTTCCTAATATGTTTAGGGGGCAAAGAAATTCCTAATATGTTTCTCCTTAGCAACATATGCAGACAGAAATAGAGAAAAAAACATATCAAGCACTGCTTTAGAATTCTTTTCATCATTTTCCATTCATGGCCATAAAACGCATTTTCTTCTGTGCAGCATATCAACAGATTATCTCTTGCTTGCTGTGTGTTTGTATGCACATCCCTAAATACGCCCATGTCACACCAACACTCCACAGTCTGCATTGGTTGCCGATCAGTTTCCGGTCACAATTCAAATTGTTGGTTATGACCTATAAAGCCCTTCATGACACTGGACCAGATTATCTCCGGGACCACCTTCTGCCGCACGAATCCCAGCGACTAGTTAGGTCCCACAGAGTGGGCCTTCTCCGGGTCCCGTCAACTAAACAATGTCGCTTGGCAGGACCCAGGGGAAGAGCCTTCTCTGTGGCGGCCCTGTCCCTCTGGAACCAACTCCCCCCAGAGATTAGAATAGCCCCCACCCTCCTTGCCTTTTGTAAGCTCCTTAAAACCCACCTCTGCTGTCAGGCATGGGGGAAGTGAGATATTCTTTCCCCCTAGGCCTTTACAATTTATGCATGGTATGTTTGTATGTAGGTTTGGTTTTATAATAAGGGTTTTTAGTTGTTTTAGTATTGGATTGTTACATGCTGTTTTTTATCACTGTTGTTAGCCGCCCCGAGTCCACGGAGAGGGGTGGCATACAAATAAATAAATAAATAAATAAATAAATAAATAAATAAATAAATAAATAAATAAATAAATAAATGAATGAATGAATGAATGAATGAATGAATGAATGAATGAATGAATGAATGAATGAATAAATAAATATGTGCATGCGTGTGCACATGTAAGTGTATTTGTATGTGTCTCTCTTTTACAGTATTTGTGTGTACCAGGGAGACAAGAACCTGGTATATTAGGCATGTACTGTGGGTCATGTGACTGGAAGGAAGGGTGCTTAGAATGGAACAGTCACTGTATTTTGATGCTGCCCAAATTGGGTAATTTTTTTTCTACAGTTCTTTTCCCCCTTTGCTGAAAGGGAAATCCAACTTGCTTTCTATCTTTCATTCTCCCCCTACACTAAATGTGGTTTTGTATCTCTCTCTCCCTCCGTCTCTGTGTTTTGTGTGGGTGAAATATTGGAGGTACCATTCCTTTGTTGTTGAACTGGCCAGATGAGTGGTGTTTTAGAAATGTTTCAGAAATGTGCTTTGGAGCACTAATGTAACATTTGTCTAACAGCCACTTCCCCATGTTTTAAACATTTATAGATAAATGTCCCAATCTTCATTCTCACACATCCTGCAGCACTTTTTTGGAACTGAGCACAAAGCATATTCTACATCAAGCTTAGATTCATAGAAACATAGAAACACAGAAGATTGATGGCAGAAAAAGACCTCATGGTCCATCTAGTCTGCCCTTATACTATTTCCTGTATTTTATCTTAGGATGGATATATGTTTATCCCAGGCATGTTTAAATTCAGTTACTGTGTATTTACCAACCACGTCTGCTGGAAGTTTGTTCCAAGGAGCTACTACTCTTTCAATAAAATAATATTTTCTCATGTTGCTTTTGATCTTTCTTCCAACTATCTCTTTCCCCCATCTCATCTCTATTAGTCTATTAAAACTTTTTTTTTGGTATTAGCAGTTATGGGTAGAGAAGTAGTCAGATAGAAATAAGTCTTTCGTGTGTTTGTTTTTTATACTGAGATTCAAATGCTGCTGCCTTTTTAAATAAATCTCTTTTGATTAAAATTACATATGTTGCCTTTGGGCATTGGGAGATTTCCTTTATTGCTTGGTTCTTGTTTACCAAGGGAGTTACTGAATCAGATTGGCTTGGATTTAAAGAACATGAAAATGGGGATAGGAAGTCTCTATTCTCCAGAATATCTAAGTAAAATATTGACATCTAATTACTAATACTGGGGTAGCAAGAGCCACTAATATTTCAATCACCTCAGCTGGGAGACTTGATGCTTTTTGAACTCTGAATTACTCCCACATGTACTTCACATATTTTAATCATCATCTTTCATTCATATCTGCATGCCTTTATCATACCTGTAACATCATACATAGCATTGTTGTCATTACAAACTATTGTGTAGAAGAACTGTGATAGCCCAGTGGATGGAATGCAGTATGGCAGGCTAAGTCTGCCCACACACCGGGAG
This sequence comes from Erythrolamprus reginae, assembly GCF_031021105.1. Classification (NCBI taxonomy): domain Eukaryota; kingdom Metazoa; phylum Chordata; class Lepidosauria; order Squamata; family Dipsadidae; genus Erythrolamprus; species Erythrolamprus reginae. The sequence goes on from NC_091950.1 coordinate 164,175,738, forward strand.
TTTGATCCTGACCGGCTCAAGGTTGACTCAGCCTTCCATCCTTCTGAGGTCCATAAAATGATTATTGATGGCAATAGGCTGACTGTGTAAACCATTTAGAGAGAGCTATAAAATATTATAAAGTGATATATAAATTTAAGAAATATTGCTATAGCGTTTGTTTGTTTGTTTGTTTGATTGATTGAGTGACTGATTTTTATGCCACCATTCTCCTTAGACTAAGGGCAGCTTACAACATGTTAGCAATAGCACTTTTTAACAGAGCCAGGCTATTGCCCCCACAATCAAGGTCCTCATTTTACCCACCTCGGAAGGATGGAAGGCTGAGTCAACCTTAAGCCGGTGATGAGATTTGAACCGCTGACCTGCAGATCTACAGTCAGCTTCAGTGGCCTGCAGTACAGCACTCTACCTGCTGTGCCACCGCGGCTTTGATCTCTGGATATTTATTTTGCTTCTTTCTGAACCATACTTTCCTTAAAGCATGGCTTAAGCAACCATAAAACCAATCTACTGAATGAAAAACAGCAAAGTGATAGACGAAAATATGAAATAAAAGAAAATGAAGGAGGAAAGGCAAAACAGAATGAGATGTGAGCCTGGGTAGTTCAAGAATCATAATAGACAAAAATAACCCCGGCAGAAAATAATTAATACTAAAAATACTAAACTAATACTAACAAAGTAGATGGAAAATTCAACCTAATCAACATATTAGTTTATCTTTTCATATAAACATAAACTGTAAAAAAGGAAGAGTAACTATTCTGTTCCTCTTGGAATAGAAGGATTGAAGTCCTACTCTGACTTCACTGTATCTTAAATATTTAGCTTTGGGAGACTATCTTTCTGAAACAACCATTTTCTCATTCTTTACTTTGGAGAAAATAATATTTTGAAATCCTGGTGCATTCAAAATAAGTGATATTTAATATGTCCAGTTAATATTAGTATAAAAAGAGACACCTTTGTATGATCATACTTGACACACTTCTTCCTTTTTATTAAAGCTAAACCAAGCTGCTTAGATTACAAAGGGGAAAAAAAGCCTACACTGCCTATCTTGCATATTCTATTTATCTTTATGCCAATAGAAGAACCCAATATTAAATTCCTTATCATATTCTAAACCTTGGTCAAATAAGAGCAAAAAACCCAGAAAATATTTAAGGTTGCTAATATACAGTACAGTAGATTCTCTGAGAAATATAATTAGTTCCCCTAATGTACAACCCAACCAGATAACTCCATTTAAGTTTAACTTAAATTGTACTTAATTAACTTAATTGTAACTTTTTTTAGATTCTCAAGTTTAACCAGTCAAGTGGTAAAGAAGGGAGAAGGGAGGAGAAGAGAGAACAGAGAAGGGAAGAGGAGGAGAAGGAGAAGGAGGAGAAGGAGAAGAAGAAGAAGAAGAAGAAGAAGAAGAAGAAGAAGAAGAAGAAGAAGAAGAAGAAGAAGAAGAAGAAGAAGAAGAAGAAGAAGAAGAAGATTCACTGATCCTCCTAAGGGATAAATATTATAAATCAGCAACTATATTCTTATATCATTAATATTAATGCAAAAATTGTAAACCAATGTAATCAATAATAGCAAAAGCCCTATTGAATCATGGTGGAGGGGGGAATTCATTCTTTAGTTCTTAAAAGATGAATCATTGTTCCTAAAGGTGGAATATAGCAGACCCTAGTAGCCATGGCTGATACTGTAAGTGGCCATATTAGCCAAGATTCTCCTCATTCATCAGTTTCATCCAAATTTTTAAAAATCAATGAGGCTAACTAAATCCTTCCTCACAATAAGAAATGCTAAATTATGAAATATCAAAGACCAAGCAGTACAGTTGACTTCCCTGATTTTGCTTTCAATCTCTCCCACTTAGAACCTAGTTTTAGAACAGTGCTACTTGCTTATAACATATTTGCCTGGATGTGCTTGTTTAATACTTCGGTGATTTCTCAAAGCTCTTTGTCCTCCTGCTTCACAAATAATCCAACTGTTAAAGTAATTGATCTTCACCTGAATGGAGCAGTACTGAAAGACCTCTATCCTGGGCTAAGCCTGACCTTATGTCATTTCATTTCTTAATAAGACCAAAAGCCATCGGTAGCAACTATTTAAGGAATAAAATATCTCAATTATGATTTTTTTTTAAAAAAAGCTATACGTACAGTATCAGACAAAAACAAATGTTTTAACTGAAAGAGCGTCAGATTCTCTTTGTGTCAGCTGAAAAACTAGAGTTCGGATGTCATACTGCCACTGAAATTTTTCGTGCTATACCATTAAAAAAAATACAAATTACACACATGCAAACATCTAAAAATATATAATTCTAGCACCCAGATCAGTGGCTGATCTGAAGAATTAATGAATTTGATAGCAATTGGAAAGTTTTCAATTTAAACTTAGTCTTCATTCCCCAGTGAAGACTAAAGTTATGTCACTAGTTTGTATGGACCAAATTCACATGATCAGTGTCATATTGCTGGCAATCTGAATACAGTGGTCCCTCGATCATCGCGAGGGTTCCGTTCCAGGACCCCTCGCGATGATCGATTTGTCGCGAAGTAGCGGTGCGGAAGTAAAAACACCATCTGCGCATGCGCAGATGGTTTTTTTATTTCCACCGCAGCAGCGAGGAGCCGAAGATTGGGTTTCCCCGCCGCCTCGCTGCTGCTGCTTGTCCGCGCGCGTGCCGCCCGCCCCCCCCCCCCGCGCTGTTGCTGGGGCCGCTTCTCAGCTGAGAAGCAGCCCTGGGGTTTCCCCCCCCGCGCGCGCGTGCCGCCCACCCCCCGCGCTGTTGCTGGGGCCGCTTCTCAGCTGAGAAGCGGCCCTGGGGTTTCCCCCCCGCGCGCGCGTGCCGCCCACCCCCCGCGCTGTTGCTGGGGCCGCTTCTCAGCTGAGAAGCGGCCCTGGGGTTTCCCCCCCGCGCGCGCGTGCCGCCCACCCCCCGCGCTGTTGCTGGGGCCGCTTCTCAGCTGAGAAGCGGCCCTGGGGTTTCCCCCCCGCGCGCGCGTGCCGCCCACCCCCCGCGCTGTTGCTGGGGCCGCTTCTCAGCTGAGAAGCGGCCCTGGGGTTTCCCCGCGCGCGCTGCGCGCGCCGCCCGCCCCCCCACGCTGTTGCTGGGGCCGCTTCTCAGCTGAGAAGCAGCCCTGGGGTTTCCCCCGCGCGCGCGCGCGCCGCCCGCCCCCCCACGCTGTTGCTGGGGCCGCTTCTCAGCTGAGAAGCAGCCCTGGGGTTTCCCCGGGCGCGCGCGCGCCGCCCGCCCCCCCACGCTGTTGCTGGGGCCGCTTCTCAGCTGAGAAGCAGCCCTGGGGTTTCCCCGCGCGCGCGCGTGCCGCCCGCCCCCCCACGCTGTTGCTGGGGCCGCTTCTCAGCTGAGAAGCAGCCCTGGGGTTTCCCCGCGCGCGCGCGTGCCGCCCGCCCCCCCACGCTGTTGCTGGGGCCGCTTCTCAGCTGAGAAGCAGCCCTGGGGTTTCCCCCCGCGCTGTTGCTGGGGCCGCTTCTCAGCTGAGAAGCGGCCCTGGGGTTTCCCCGCGCGTGTGCCGCCCACCCGCCCACGCCATTGCTCGCGCCTTACCGGGGCAAGAGGGGGAAGACCCAGGGAAGCCTCTGCCCGGCGGGGAAACTCCACCATCTACGCATGCGTGGAAGGGCACGCATGCACAGATGGTGGAGTTTACTTCCGGGTTGAAAACTCGCGATATAGCGTTTCGCGAAGATCGAGATCGCGAAACTCGAGGGACCACTGTAGTCTGAAATATCGTATACATTTTGTGTATTATTTGATGAGAAATTCAGTAGCAGAGAAGGGGCTATTTATGGTTGATAGATACTTATGTCCATGTATACAACAACTTGAAGCTTCTAAATATAGCAGCAGAATATCTATAAAACTAGTTCCAGCACAAGAGAGACAGTGACATATTGACTTCAGCAGGAGTATAACGAAACTGCAAACATTCTAGGTTTACAGAAGATATATTGATGGCATTAAAGTAAATCAAAGAGAGCGAAGAGGTGCTTGTGCATTTGGTACTCTATTGTGGAAAAAAATAAGCTTTCTTTTCGATATCACTTAAAACCCTGCTGTTCTGTTCGGGTCGTATGTGACCCGAAGCCAAGTTTGAGTCCCTGTAAAAATTTTTCCCTGCATATCTGAAACTTGAAATTTCATGACTTTTCATCATTTCAGGGGTTCTCTCTATGAGAATTTTTTTGGGGGGGTGGGGGGCTTAGTTTTTGCTGAGCAAAAAAAGTTCCTAATGTTATGTTCGGGTCACATACGACCCGGACAGAAAACACTTCATTTGAAGTGCTTATGTTTGGTCAATTTGAAAACTTTTTTCACTTGGAAAGTAGTCTGAACATTTCTGCACACAATGATATGAAAATTGAAATGAAAAAATTAATCCTTATTGGTTTATTTTGCACATAAATGTGCCGCCCCCCCCCGTTTTTGTGATTTTTTTTCAATTTATGGATAGTTTTGCTTGCAAAATCCATTCTATTTTACTGGAGTTGGTGTGGGATTGGTAGCTTGAACATTTCTGAATATAAGAAAAATATAAAGGAACTGAAAAAAATGATTCTTACTGGTTTTTTAACATCAGAAATAAGGCCTCCCCCCCCCCCTCGGCTGCTTGCAATCATTTTCACTTTTTATTTTTTTATGCTCCAAATCCGAAATATTCTTTAAAATCTTAGGCATTCATTTACTCAATTTAACAATGCTGGTCATCAAAAAATATTTTTGGGGTGGTGGCTAATTGTTTTCTGGGCAAAAAAAAATCATAACTTAAAATCTGTTTCTGTTCGTATATGACAGGACCAAAAATATTTTTTTTAGGTACTTGAATTTAATCTTTTTGAAAACTTTTTCAACTGGAAAACTAGTTTGAACATTTATGAACATAATGATATGAAAATTGAACTGGAAAAATTGAGACTTATATTTTTATTTTGATCAAAAAGCCCCTCCCCCCATCCTTTCTGAATTTCGTGTCAATTTATATTTTTTAAGGCTACAAATCCCTAAGGAATTTTCCCCCAAAAGGTTTGATATACTAAATTGAACATTTCTGAACATGAGAAAAATATAAATGAACTGAAAAAAATGGTTCTTATTGGTTTATTTTTGCCACAAAAGGGCCACACCCCCCGGCCTTGCTGTGTGCCATTATTGTCACTGTTTATACATATTTGTCTATAAATATTTGGAATATCCTTTTGAAAATCAACCACATTGTAGCCAGATAACTAATTTTATGAAAGAAATCCATTTTACTAAAAAAAAGTATGTAAGTTTGAAATTAACAGCATAATTTTTATATAAATTGAAATAAATTTATATGCAAAATAAACCAATATGCATCAATTTTTCCAGTTCAATTTTCATATCATTATGTTCAGAAATGTTCAAGCTACAAATCCCACACCAACTTTAGCAAAATAGAATGCATTCTGCTAGCAAAACTATCCATAAAGTAAAGACTATTTCACAAAAACGGGGGGAGGCACATTTATGTGCAAAATAAACCAATAAGGATTAATTTTTTCAGTTCAATTTTCATATCATTGTGTGCAGTAATGTTCAAGCTACCAATCCCACACCAACTTTAGTAAAATAGAATGCATTTTGCAAGCAAAACTATCCATAAATTGAAAAAAAATCACAAAAATGGGGGGGGCGGCACATTTATGTGCAAAATAAACCAATAAGGATTAATTTTTTCATTTCAATTTTCATATCATTGTGTGCAGAAATGTTCAGACTACTTTCCAAGTGAAAAAAGTTTTCAAATTGACCAAACATAAGCACTTCAAATGAAGTGTTTTCTGTCCGGGTCGTATGTGACCCGAACATATCACTAGGAACTTTTTTCGAACAGCATACAAGGGTTAAAACACCCGAGTGTTAAATTAGCTCATCAGCATATGGCGCCTTTAATAGAACTGAGTATTGGTGATAAGACACAGCAAATTTAGCATGCTTGGTGTCTTTAGTAACCCCAGGCATAATATGTTAGACTTAACTGCAACATTGCTAGGAACTGCATACAAAAAAATGGTTTCAAGGATCTGTAATTTGTCTTCAGAGTATTCACATTGCACAGTCTTCCAGGGAAGTGCAGCTATTCTGTTTATCCCAACAGAAATGTTTGTTGCATGCACATAATTGCAAACATTGTGATTGAAGAAATTTTTGGAATAAAATATCTATGATCACATTGTCAAATAGAATTTAAAATGACACTTTTTCGCTCTGGGGTAGATGACATTATGCAAAATCGAGAAAAGGAATGAGCAATAGCAAGCCAAAGAAATTGAGACATGAGATAAGAGAAAGAAAGAATTACAGCTGAATGCAGTTTTCTCCAGTACCTGTGCCATTCTCAAGGCCTCCCCGTAAGCTGCCATGCTACCAAACCATCTTTGCTTTCACTCTATCCATATACTATTTCATATGTTGTCTTTCCTTATTTAAACACTAACCTCTCAGGTGAAAGATCATTAACGATGATGAACCTTGAACTGAGGAGAAATTTCCTGATAGTAAGAACCATTAATCAGTGGAACACCTTGACCCTGGAACCTGTGGGTGCTCCATCACTGAAGGCTTTTAAGAAGAGATTGGACAGATATTAGTTCAGAATGGTATAGGGCAGTGATGGCGAACCTTTTTTTCCTTGGGTGCCAAAAAAGCATGTGCATGTGCTATCGTGCATGCGTGAGTGCCCATACCCATAATTCAATGCCTTTGGAGGGCGAAAACAGCTCCCACCCGGAGGCCCTCTGAAGGCCAGAAATGGCCTGTTTCCCAAATTCTGGAGGACCCAGTAGGCTTGTGTTTCCCTCTCCCCAGACTCCAAAGACTTCCCTGGAGCCAGGGGGAGATAAAAACACCTTCTCCCATCCCCTCGGAGGCTCTCTGGATGCCAAAAATGTCCTCCCAGATCTGTGCAAGCCAAAAATCAGCTGGCTGGCACACACATGCACGTTGGAGCTGAGCTAGGGCAATTGCTCGCATGCTAGCAGATATGGCTCCATGTGCCACTTGTGGCACCCATGCCATAGGTTCACCATCACTAGTATAGGGTTTCCTGCCATGGGCAGGGAATTGGACTGTTAGACCTCCACGGTCCCTTCTAAACCTGCTATTCTATGATCATGAACCTCATCAAATCATGACTGCCCAACTCTTCCATTTTTCTGAAGAGATTGACTCTATCTATGTTATATTTGTTTTGAGATTGTCATTCATTTTCTCTCTATCAACTCAACATACTTCTTTCACTCCCTTCTGTATTCAATCGACATTCATTCAGAATCCATTGATTTTAGCTTTATCTCTTCCTAATTACCACACGCATTTCTTAAATATACTTTCCCCATGGCATTCAACTTTTATGTTTCTCCTGAGATACCCAGCTCTTATTTCTATGTATTAAGTGAGGAAATTATACTCTTATGTGCAGTCATCTTCATTTCTTTCAATATTCTTTCCTCACCACAGGCTACATGCTACCATTCTATCAGCATTTGTACATTTTAACATGTTTCGGTCTTTAGTAAACATTCTATCATGGTACCTACATTGATATGCTCTTGATTCCCCTTGCCCCCCATGCAGTAATGGGCAGCCAAAAATTTTACTGCCACACTGTGGGTGTGGCTTATTTTGTGGGTGTGGCTTAATGGTCATGTGACTGGGTAGGAGTGGTTTTCCGGCCATGTGATCAAGTGGGAGTGGCTTGAACAATCATCATCATTCAAGTGAACTGTTAAGTCCTCGACTTACAACCTTAGCAATGTCGCTCACTGGGGTAACAATTTGTCTTGCGTTTCCCGCACTCTCCTTCCTAGGTTGCCCTCCGCTTCAGACTGGGTAGCTAGCTGAATGGGTGCTGCTGCTGTGTTTGCTTAGAAACAGCCGGCCGGTTAGAGCCGTGCGATTGGCGTCCCTGTCCAAGGTTCTGATAGGGCGCTTTCCATAGTTACTTTGTAAGCGGGAAAGTTATTGTGTATTGATTGGTTCCCGCCTCAGCCTGCGGTGCTATATAACTCTGTATGTATTAGAATGTTTTCTCTAAGCCTGTACCTGCCTTGCTGGCATGCATTCCGTATTAAATCTATCAGTTATCTAAGGCCTCCTCTGTTTTAGCTGCCATAAGCATAAATGCAGCCAGCACCGTTTCCACAAGTGCCTTCTGCTTGCACCTCAGGTGGGAGGTGGCCTCAGGAGGCTGGAGGGGAGCTAGGCAGGAGAGAGGGAAACTCGTTCAAGGCCAGGAAGAAAAAGAGAAAAAAGCAAGGAGTGCAAATGCAGCAGCAGGGGAAAAAAGCAGAGCCGAGCCGAGACCAGTAATCCAGGAAGTGACATCCACCGATCAGCTGGAGCTGCGGGCGCATCTTCATTTCCGCTGGTGGAACTGCATTCCATCCCGTCATGCCTGCTGCCCACCCTTGTCCCCATATATATATATAACTTGCAAGTATCTGTTCCACTTTCCTGATATTTGATATGTTAATTTTCAGATCGGTATATTTCATTGAGTCATACAGTCCAACAATCACTAAAAAGCATCTGAATTTTGAGATAGAACACAAAATTGCCCAAATCAGGAGGATTGGCTAACAGAGATTATAGTTATTGTTTGCTTTTATTCCATGTGCAAGTGCTTTCCCACAATTGTGCCATGTCTACCAAAAAAAATTCCTTAGGAACAGAGAAATTTGATATTTAATGTAATTACTTGGTGTATTTTTACAATGGATTGATCTGGGGAAAATATATTTTATAACTATTTCTAGTAATGTGCAAGTGAAGTTAGGTTTTATTTCCTTTGACTTATAACCACAATTAAGCCCAAAATTTATGTTATTAAACGAGGAATTTGTTAAATGAGTTTTGCCCCATTTTACGACATTTCTTGCTGTAAGTCATAAGTGTGAACCGGTTGCCAAGCATCATTTCATCGTAGTTCATATTTATAACCATTGCTGTGACCCAGCAATGTGATCACTTTTTGAGACTTTCTGCCAAGTCAATGAATGCTTTAGTTTGATTGTTGAATGAATGATATTAATGCTTTTTTTCTTTTTAATTATAATTTTAAAGATTGCTTTTTTAATGTATTAATTAGATTGCTATTCTTTTTGTTTTTCTGTATATGCTGTGAGCCGCCCCGAGTCCTCGGAGAGGGATGGCGTATAAATCCAATTAAATAAATAAAATAAATATAGGAGCAAGATTCACTTAACAACCATGTTACCTTAACAACTACAATGATTCACTTAACAACTGGGGCAAGAAAGATCATAAAATGGGGCAAAACTCAGTTTAAAAGTGTCCCATTTAGCAACATAAATTTTGGGTTCAATTGAGGTTGTACGTCAAGGACTACTTCTTCATTTCAATATGGAGAAGTTGACGGACCGTTCCAATTAATTCAATCAATGAAAATTGCATTGTTCATAAAACTTTGGCTTTTGCAATTTAACCATTTACCTGAAAATAAAAAGCCCCCTATGAACTCAACAGGAGCCATATCTGAGGAGATATTCCTAGGGTTACCCTGTTAATGTGATGACAACTGAACAGAAGTCAAAGTATGCATTTTATTTTATGCTGGGATTATATTTTTTAGCATTTAGTTGAAAAGCAGCTGCAGTCTTGAACCTTTTCTTCATGTTATCTCAAAGGTATTTTCAAGGCTGGGTGAATAGGACATGGCATTCCATTTGTTCTCAGTATAACTATTAGCATCTGATAAAAGAACCTTGACTTTAACACTGTTTGACTTTAGCAGAGAATTCTTAAAGAAAATGATACGAACCTGCTATTTCCACCAGCAATACTTAAGATACAATTATACTCTGGGAGCTCAATCTAGAAAATTTGTGCTAACGATGCTAATATGATTTCAGCATATCATTAAAAATAAATATTGTAACTATTTTTCCCAGTTCTGGTGTGATGGTTCATGTTTTGATGCCATACATTATACTTTGGTTATGGCAGAAAGAGTGCATTAAAATGGGGCTTCTAATCCTTCTTGCAGAGTGTTGTGGTTCCGTCTGAGGCCCCTCAGGGAACGGCTGATCTTCTGTCGGTTTCCAGCTCAGAGGGAGAGGCTGAGGAACAGGAGGTGCAGGCAGACGAGGAGGAGGAATCCCAGGCTGAAGAAGAGGGAGGACAGCCAGAGTTCCACCAGAGGGAGCTCTCCCCAGCAAGCAGCCTGGATTCCTTAGAGGAAAATGCACAAGCCATAATTGATCTGCGACAGAGAAGAGCTACTCAGAGAAGGAATCAATTGGCTAAGTACTTTCAGCATTAAAGAGGCAACAGCTGGGTTTGGGTGTGGTGCTCTTCGGAAAGGCTAAAAGGCAGACCCACCCTTCCTGGCTTGTGGAGTTTTATCTTTGAGAGTTTTGGGACCTGGCTGTGACCTTTGGCGTCTTGGAATCCTGGTTTGTGCCTTTGACTATTGAAACCTTGGGGGGGGGGCAGCAAGAAGCTTGCTGTATTGTCTGGACATCAGGACTCTGCTGTAACGTATTATAGCCTGTCTGTTGGGAAGAACGGGTTTTCCTCTGGGTTTATTTTTTCCAGCTATAAAATACTTTTGGCTTTTACCAGAGTGTCTGGCTGTTTTTTCCAGTTGGTGTTGAGGTCTGGGGGAACCCAGACAGAACACAGAGGAACACAGGTTCCAGAAGATACCAATATACTTTAAATGTAGCTATCAAGTTCACATAGGGCACTGAACAAATTCTTTGTTATGCCCAGTCAGAGGTGGGGATCACATACTATAACAACCAGTTAGTCCAGAACCAAAAATGTGAGCATTTGCATGACATTAAAAAAAGACAGTTATATAGGAGGGGATAGCACCAGGGCGGGTGAGTGAGCCCAGCCGCTGGTCGGAACAACTGGTTTACCCAAACTGGTCCAAACTGGCACCAGCCGACCACTGTACTCAGTGTAATTCTTTGTGAAATCTATATTGCATTGAAAATTTGTTCAGCAAACATCTTTGGAAGATTTTGAAGGCCATTATAGGCTGAAATTCATGGAGGACTATTTATTTCCTATTTCCACTATGCAAAACGTTGAGGTGCACATTCTCCAATGGTCATTCTAAAGATTGATTTTTTTAAATGCATTGGTACTAGAGTAAAAATGTACAGGAACTATACCAGCAAGGAAATGTTCAGAATTCCTTGTGTGTCAAATCACACTTAGCCAATAAAGAATTATATTCTTTTTTCTTTCGGATGGAGGGGAATCACAGAAAGTGCTTCACTTTCTGTAGGCCGGGAATGTGGAGGGGGAATTTATTTAATCTTGTTTGAAAAAAAAATGAAAAAGAACCTATTTCCGTAACTTTGGATGTAACAAGAGGCTCTGCTTTGTTCAGTTAAAGGCAAAAGTTCTAAATTATTGTTGGAAGGATATTTGTGAATGTAAGAAGCTAAGGCTTAAACCCACTTATTTCCCATTTGTATTTTCACCATATTTTCTCTTTCCATTCTTAGGAATGAAATGTTGATCATTTTTAATAGCTCAAATCGAAATAGGTTGCTTATATCACATGTCACATGTTTTTGCTGAATTTGAAAATTAAGGGAATTAATTTATTAATTTGATTAATAATTTAATTAATTAATTTAATAATTCAACAGAAAAACGTGTGTGTGTGTGCCTGTGTGTGAAAGATTTTTGTCGAGTCACCCTGGTATATGGAAGGAGCATCACAGCTTCCTTTTTGCCTCTCAGCCCCACCAAGGGCCATATTCCAAAACAGATAAGGTTTTTATAGCCGACAACTATACTCTATAAGTGTAACATATGTTTGCTGATAATGAAAAGGAAGGGAGACTACTATAGATTTATTTCAGGCTTATTTGTCTTCATCAGGTAGCCACACCCTTAGATTAGAGTTGTCTAAACTATAGATTATAGTTGTCGGCTATAAAAAGCTTTTCTGCCTTGGAATATGGCCCCTGATGGGGCTGAGAGGCAAAGAGGAAGCTGTGATTCTCCTTCCATATACCAGGGTGACTTGACAAAAATGACACCTAACCCTTCCCTGGTACAAGCTGATACAGGAGATGAGCCTGTAGACTAGAATCTAAGGCTACTGCCTTACAAGGCAAATTCCCAGGTTCAAATCCCAGTAATAGTGTGGCTACCTGATGAAGGCAAATAGATCTATAGTAGTCTCCCTTCCTTTTCGTTATCAGCAAAAATATGTTACGCACACACACACGTGTGTGTGTGTGTGTGTGTGTGTGTGTGTGTGATCATATATATAATTATATATATAATGATCTTCCTTCTTCAGTATGAGAAAACAGATCAAAACTAACCACAATGGATTGATAGTAACAAGTAGAGAAATCATTTATCACTTAGCATTTCCAATTGCAAAGCATCAGGCTGGAGGCTTATGTCTTCAAAGTTAGCAAACATTGATTGGAAGGCATAACTTCCAAATTCTAATTATTTTGACCCCCTAAATGGTAAGAATGGAAGCAAATGATGATAAACTGCTATGGAAGCCTTATTGATAAACTATTATTTTGATGTGGTTTTTTAAAATAATCAAGACAAAATGATCAACATATATATTGGGTGCTTTATTTGCTCAGTAAAGAACAAATAAAATATCTCAGTATTTAAAGCCACCAAGTCTCAAGGGCATGGCATTGAGAGAAAAGATCAGGACAAAACTATTATGATATTCTGCTCTTGAAACATATCCTGTATGTAACATTTAATATAACACACTCTATTGGATTAGCATTGTGACCACAATGGATGGATTCACTGACCACAATGGAAAGCAGAATTTATAAGACAAAGCACACCTGCTATTTTTATATTATACCTGAAGAAGTGGACAAGGCCATTGGAGCTGTGAGTTCCGCCACCTTACTGGATCCATGTCCCTCCTGGCTGGTTTTGGCCAGCAGGGAGGTGACACAGAGCTGGGTCCAGGAGATTGTCAACGCTTCTTTAGGGAGGGGTCCTTCCTGGCTCCCTATAAGGAGGCACTTGTGCACCCCCTCCTCAAGCAGCCTTCCCTGGACCTAGCTGCTGTGTCTGCATAGCAATAAGCCGGCTGTCAGATTCGAGCTCGCGTATCCCTCTCCAGGGTCCTGATTGGCCGCATAAGCATAGTTACTGTTAAAGCGGGAACCCTCCTTTGTATGTGATTGGTAGTTGCCTCAGAAGGCGTCCTGTATATAAGTCTGTGTTCTCTCGTGTAATTTCTTAAGCCTGTACCTGCCCTGTTGGCATGTTCTGATTAAACTCACATGTTCTGGTAAAAGGCCTCAGTTATTATACTGGCGACGAGATTTCAGCCCTGCATTTCCATCCAGCATCTGTGTCTGCAGTAAGTGACAATGTCTGTACAGCTTACTTTTCCCCCTTTCAACCCACAAGGGGAGACCTGGGATTCCTACGTAGCCCGCTTCGACTGCTTTCTAATTTCAAATGGGTATACCGAGATTTCTGGGGACCGCAAAAGATCTTATTTTCTCGGTTTCTGCGGCCCCGAGATGTTCGAGACTGCCAGAGCTTTATTCGCTCCCGTCTCTATCCATGATGTGCCTTGGGAGACTTTCCTATCAACTCTCCAAGATCACTATGCCCCTGTCCCGTCACGGTGTGCCCGGCGCTACGTTTTTTATCAGAGGAACCAGGCAGAGGGTGAATCCATTAATGAGTTTGTGGCCGCTCTCCGCCGGGCTGCATTATATTGCGAGTTTACAGATTTAAATGATTACTTGCTGGACAGGCTAGTGTTCGGAGTCCGGGATGGCCGCCTTAAACGCCGGTTGTTGGCCACCCGGGATTTGACCTTTCAGACAGCTTTAGCTGAAGCTCGTGCTTTTGAGCTTTCCACGCTATCCCTGGCAGCCATGGACAGCTCGGTGAATGCAACAGCTAAAGTGCCAGCGGTGCCAGAGAACCCGAAAGCCGCTACAGAAAAGGAGGGCGGCAGCGAAGTTGAGGAGGAGGAGGTATGCCGGCTGGGTGCTTCTAGGGGTCGTGAGCCTCCTGCCAGCCGTCCCCGGGCCCCTCTGTCCCCTTGCAGGGGTTGCGGGGGGAACCATTATAGGTCAAATTGCTCGTTTAAAGAAGCGGCTTGCCGGCGTTGCGGGGCCAGGGGCCACATTGCAAGAGTCTGCCGTTCCCGGAGGTCCCCTCCAGCCGCCCCTAGAGAGCAGAGGGAGTTCCAAGGTTCCAATCCCCGTTGGCAGAGGAGATTTTCTTCCACTAAGAGGGATGACTGCAATGCCATCTATAGCTTCCCGCGCCCAGCTTCTACGTTCGTGAGGAAAACCTCAGGCTCTTCTGACAAGATCTCCGTGACGGTTCGTTTGGGAGGCGTGAATTGCTCCATGCAAGTGGACACGGGCTCCGCGCATTCATTGGTTTCCTGGACCACCATCAAGAAATGCATGCCCGGATTGAGCAGGAATCGGTTGCAGCCATGTACTGTGACTTTACGAGACTACCAAGGGGCGCCCATTCCGGTGTTGGGGGAAGGGAGATTCCCTGTCATGTTCAAATCGTTCATGGGCAGGTTGCCTCTGATGGTGGTGGACGGGCCATTCTCCAGCCTCCTGGGGTTAGACTGGTTTAAGGCTTTGGGTTTTTCTGTTGCGGGGGTGAACGCTGTGAGAGGGGAATCAGTATTTCAAGGGCTTACTAAGGAATTCCCCTCCGTCTTCGATGACAAGCTGGGTTGCTACACGGGAACCCCGATTACTTTTAGCCTTGATCCCAAAGTGCCAGCTGTAAGGCTGAAGCCCCGCAGGGTGCCCATTCCCCTCCGGCCAAAAGTTGATGCCGAATTGGACCGTCTGATTGCACAAGGGGTGTTAGAGCCGGTTGACCAGGCTGTCTGGGAGACCCCACTGGTCATCGCTTTCAAAGGGGATGGGGGATTGAGACTGTGCGGGGATTATAAGTGCACTGTTAATAAGGCCCTGGCTCACCACTCATACCCGCTCCCAGTGGTGCAGCAGTTACTTCACACTCTGGGTAATGGTAAGATCTTTGCCAAGCTTGATTTATCCCAGGCTTACCAACAGCTCCCCGTAGACCCCTTAACAGCAGAAGCCCAGGCGATCATAACGCATAGGGGGGTGTTCAGGTGCCACAGGCTACAATTTGGGGTCTCTATTGCACCGGGGTTGTTCCAGGGGTTGATGGAACGGTTGCTGTATGGGCTGGAAGGCACGGTGCCCTACTTTGACGACGTCCTGGTCTCGGGGAGTTCCGAGGACGAACTTCTTCGCAGGGTTAAAAAGGTACTACTCAAATTCCAAGAAGCGGGACTGAAGCTCAAATCGAAAAAGTGTGTCTTTGGGGTTCCAGAGGTTGATTTCCTGGGATTCAGGGTGGATGAAAAGGGAATCCATCCCACCCCTGAAAAGACTAGGGCCATTTGGGATGCCCCCAGACCCCAGTCGAAGGAGGAGCTGCAGGCTTTCCTGGGTCTCTTGAATTTTTATGCGGTGTTTATCCCGCACAAGGCTTCGGTGGCAGAGCCGTTGCATAGGCTTCTGGACAAGCGGTCAGTTTGGCATTGGGGGGAGCGGGAGGAAGCTTCTTTCAGAGGGGTCAAAGGAATACTCACCTCAAACAGTGTCCTGGCTCAGTACTCCCCTAGTCTGCCATTAGTTCTCACCTGTGACGCTTCCAGGTACGGAGTGGGTGCTGTCCTCAGCCACAGATTGCCAAACGGCTCGGAAGCCCCTTTGGCGTTTTTTTCCCGGACTTTGGCCGCAGCAGAAAGAAACTATGGCCAAATAGATAAGGAGGCATTGGCCCTAGTGGCGGGAGTTCGCCGTTTCCACGAGTATTTGTATGGCAGAAGGTTCGAGTTAGTGACGGACCACCAGCCCTTGCTAGGGTTACTCTCAGGTAACCGCCAGAGCCCAGCTGTCTTGTCTCCACGTATGACACGCTGGATTGTCTTTATGGCCAATTACACTTACACGTTAACATACAAACCGGGTCGCCACATTGCACATGCAGACGCACTCAGCAGGTGCCCAGTACATGAAGAAGTAACAGACCCTGCACCGGCCAGCTCCGTTTTTGCTTTGACAGACGGGCCAGTTGTACTGGCTGCCCCCGAGGTATCTAGAGAGACAGGGAAAGACCGCATTCTGGCCCAGGTAAGGCAATGGGTTTTGAGGGGGTGGCCACTCTCTACCCCAGCTGACCAGTTCATTCCGTTTTTCCGCTGTCGCACGGAGTTCTCCGTAGAGAAAGGAGTTCTATTAAGGGGGGGCAGAGTGGTTATTCCAGGCAAGCTGAGGAACCAGGTGTTGTCCCTGCTGCACAAGGGGCACCCTGGAATAGTTAGAATGAAGGGTCTGGCCAGGGATTACGTGTGGTGGCCAGCATTAGATAAGGAAGTGGAGCAATGTGTGGCTAACTGTGCTGTTTGCCAGGAGAGCAGGTCTTTACCCCCACGAGCGGAACCTTTAACGTGGGAACCACCAGCTAGCCCCTGGACACGCTTGCACATAGATTTGGCCGGTCCCTTCATGGGGCAAACATTTTTAATCACCGTGGATGCATACTCCAAGTGGGTAGAGGTGGCCCAGATGCAGTCCACTCAGTCGCAGGCCATCATAGAATCCTTAATGACCCTATTTGCCATGCATGGGTTTCCGGATCTACTGGTCTCGGATAACGGCCCGCAGTTCACATCAGTCCTCTTTGAATCCTTTTTGGCCACAGCTGGCATTAGACATGCCTTGACCTCGCCTTGGCATCCGGCCAGTAATGGCCAGGCGGAACGGGCAGTTAGGTCAGTTAAAGAGTCCCTCAAACGGCTGCCCCAGAACTCTTGGAAGGCTAGATTGGCTGATGTGCTCATGGCTCAACATACCACCCCATGTGTAACCACGGGGAAGACGCCAGCAGAGCTTTTAATGGGTCGCAAATTGCGAATCATACTTGACAGGTTGCACCCAGGGTATGCGGGAACAGTACAGTGGCCAGAAGCTGCCAGACGTGAGGTGTCTGTAGGAGACGCGGTATTTGCCCGTGCCTTTTCAGGACATAAGAATTGGGAGAAAGGTATAGTTTGCAGGGAACTGGGGCCTCGTTCGTTCGAGGTAGAACTAAGGGACGGACGAATTTGGAAAAGACACCTGGATCAGATTAGACTTAATAGGGAGGATCGGCAGGAAGATCGGGAAGCCAATGAGTTCCAGGGGGTGTGTCTTCAGGACCCACCCACAGCTGCAGGAACTTCAGGAAACTTTCCCTCAGCGTTTCACAGGGAAGAAGAAGTGGGCCAGGCTCCCAATCCAATCCATCCGGCCGAGATCGAGAGGTCAGAACATCCCACAGAGCCCCGGCGCTCCGAGAGAATCTGTCGCAGACCTGGGTATTTAAAAGATTATGTCTGTGTCAGCCGAAGGGGCAGGAGTGCTGTGTCTGCATAGCAATAAGCCGGCTGTCAGATTCGAGCTCGCGTATCCCTCTCCAGGGTCCTGATTGGCCGCATAAGCATAGTTACTGTTAAAGCGGGAACCCTCCTTTGTATGTGATTGGTAGTTGCCTCAGAAGGCGTCCTGTATATAAGTCTGTGTTCTCTCGTGTAATTTCTTAAGCCTGTACCTGCCCTGTTGGCATGTTCTGATTAAACTCACATGTTCTGGTAAAAGGCCTCAGTTATTATACTAGCCGTCTTTAACAATTATCATCCAGTCTCCAACCTTCCCTTTATGGGGAAGGTTGTTGAGAAGGTGGTGGTGCTCCAGCTCCAGCAGTCCTTGGAAGAAGCCCTCAACAGTCGGGTTTCAGGCCCAGCTATAGCACGGAAACTGCTTTGGTCGCGTTGATGGATGATCTCTGGTGGGCCCGGGACAGGTGTTTTTTCCTCTGTCCTGGTGCTTCTTGACCTCTCGGCGGCTTTCAATACCATTGACCATGGTATCCTTATGCACCGGCTGGAGGGGTTGTGGGAGGCACTGTCCTTCAGTGGTTCTCCTCCTACCTCTCCAGTCGGTCGCAGTCGGTGTTAGTGGGTGGTCAGAGGTCAACCTCTAGGTTGCTCCCTTGTGAGGTGCCTCAGGGGTTGGTCATCTCCCCACTGCTATTTAATATCTACATGAAACCACTGGGTGAGATCATCCAAAGGCATGGGGTGAGGTATCATCAGTATGCTGATGATACCCAGTTGTACATCTCCACCCCATGTCCAGTCAACAAAGCAGTGGAAGTGATGGAGGCTGTTAGGGTCTGGATGGGTGTCAACAGACTCAAACTCAACCCTGATAAGATGGAGTGGCTGTGGGTTTTACCTGCCAAGGACAATTCCATCTGTTTGTCCATTACCCTGTGGGGGGGATTACTGACCCCCTCAGAGAGGGTTCGCAACTTGGGCATCCTCCTCGATCCATAGCTAACATTAGAGAACCATCTTTCGGCTGTGGCGAGGAGGGCGTTTGCCCAGGTTTGCCTGGTGCACTAGTTGCAGCCCTATCTGGACCGGGAGTCACTGCTCACAGTCACTCATGCCCTCATCACCTTGAGGTTCGACTACTATAATGCTCTCTACATGGGACTACCTTTGAAGAGTGTTTGGAAACTACAGATCGTGCAGAATGCAGCTGCAAGAGCAATCATGGGCTTTCCCTGATACGCCCATGTCACACCAACACTCCGCAGTCTGCATTGGTTGCCGATCAGTTTCCGGTCAAAATTCAAAGTGTTGGTTATGATCTTTAAAGCCCTTCATGGCATCGGACCAGAATATCTCCGAGACCACCTTCTGCCGCCCGAATCCCAGCAACTGGTTAGGTCCCACAGAGTTGGCCTTCTCCGGATCCCGTCGACGAAACAATGTCGTCTGGTGGGGCCCAGGGGAACAGCCTTCTCTGTGGCGGCCCCAGCCCTCTGGAACCAACTCCCCCCCAGAGATCAGAACTGCCCCCACCCTCCTTGCCTTTCGCAAACTCCTAAAAACCCACCCCTGCCATCAGGCATGGGGAAATTGATTCCCCCGGGCCGTTTCATTTTATGTATGGTTTGTTTGGGATGCATGACTGTTTTTTATAATAAGGGTTTTAAACTGTTTTTAACCATTAGATTTGTACTGTGTGTTGTTGTTGTAAGCCGCTCCGAGTCTCCGGAGAGGGGCGGCATACAAATCTAATAAATAATAATAAAAATATTCCAATGGATGTCTTCCATGATGATATACAGAGTTCCAGAGTTGAGATTGACTCCTAGTGCTGACATATCCATATCCATGCAGTGATATGAGAATTGTGAGAATTATAGAAATCATTTGTCATTGTCTTTATCCACAATATTTTTTTTCTAGATCTAGCTGATAGTGCTGGGGAACCAGAAAATCCAGCTACTTGTTTGTTTGCTTGATTATTTGTTTTTGAGGATAACCAATTCGCTTCTTATAATAAACACATGTTTAGTTATAACTCACAGCTCTCATTTACCCCATTTATTATGTTTACCATAATAATGGGAATTTCATCACAGATGTCATGTCCCTAAATTCCTTTTATAAAAACAGTCTTATTAGATGATTAAATTGATAACATGCTACTAACATTTGTATGCATATCATAGAATGGAATGGAATGGAATGGCACAGCACAGCACAGAACAGAACAGCACAGCCCAGCACAGCCCAGCACAGCACAGCACAGCACAGCACAGAACAGAACAGAACAGAACAGAACAGAATAGAATAATAAATATTTTGTTCCTGGTACACTTTTTCGTCTTGTGATGCATTTACCCACTGAGCCACTTATACAGATATACATTAACTTACTTTCACTGCTTTTCATGTCTTCTTGACAAAATACTTTTCAAAAATTCTTTTTTCATTGTTTTTTCTTAACAGATGCCATTTCAAAATAACGTCAGAAACAAGCTGGCTTCATGGCGTACATAGAGATTAGAAAATTCCAGCTGAGATGATAAAATTCTGTCTGCATTTGCAACAGCATATAATAACCCCTTCATAAATTTCATTATATGGAAAAGAATAACAAAGGCAAGTTATCCCCTTAATATACTGTGCCGGAAATGTGTTCCTGAATATATGGGAAGAGTAAACATCTGTCATAATCCAAACTCTTTGCATTTGTATTGGTCTAAAATCTTATTACCATCCCAGATTAAAGCAATAGTTTTATTTTCCTATTATTCCAGAATGGGCCCTTACTATATGATAATAGACTGCATGACTTGTCAAAACTGAGTTCACATGACACATAGTTATATTATCTCCTAAAACAATATCCAATTCACCTTGTGGTCTATTTTACCAACACATGAAATTATTGCAGGGCAACTAAAGAAAATCAATAGATTCCAACAAGTAAAATATTTCAACCTAGAACTAGGGAGAGAAGCAACCTAGAAATAATGAGAACTTTCCTGACAATTAGAACATTTAATCAGTGTCTCCAGAACTTGTGGGTGCTCCAGAACTAGAGGTTTTAAAGAAGAGATTGGACAACCACATTTCTGAAATGGCAGAGTTGTGCGGAATCAAAAAAACCTCCATTGAAAATCAGTGTAATCTCACATGCGTGAGCGTCCTCGTGCGAGATTTCACTTTCTGTGCATGCTCAGAAGTTGACTCTCATGCCAGTGCAGACATGCACATCAGGGATGCAGAGATGCATGTGCATGTCCAATTTTTCAACTGGGACTACGTACCAGACCGTCATGCAACAGCCCACTACTGACTGTGCTGGCATATGCTTTATCAGGTGATAGGATTCAGCCAAACCTGTTTGAGCTTAGAATATAAAGCTTAGTTATTACGTGAGGAGCAGCAGTGGGTTCTAAATCCCGTTGCTACTGGTTCATGTGCATGCACATGACTTTTTTGTGCATGCACAGAAGCATTCCAGGCAATAGGTGGAGCCTCTCCCAGCCACTGCTACCAGTTTGCAGAACCGGACCGAACCGGGAGCAATGCACCACTGGTGAGAAGGAGCTCATGTGGTAAGCAAGCCACAAATGCAGTCTATGGTCCAGAAGGCCTCCAAGCTTCCTTCCAAATCTGTTATTCTGTTATTAGTTTGTTTGCTTGTTCATTCAGGGAAACCAATTGATACCATTAAAAAAAATCCTTTTCAATATTCTTGCCACAAAAAAAAGAGCATTACTATTTCCACACAGGCACCAAGAGTTAAATCCGAGTTTTGTGCTTCTTTCTTTTCCCTTTGTGAAATGATACCTTTAAAAGGACTCACATTTTAAGCTAAAATAAAGATGCGTTGACCTTTAATTACTGCCAGGAAGGCTTTCGTTATGTTCTCCTCTTGGAGATCGATGTATTTGTCAGGGTGTTTACGAATGTGAGATAATCTTTTAAATGTTCTAAAGGCAGCTGAGTCTGTTGACCTTTTCATCAATTAAGGAGATATTACCCTACCTTCAGAAGATTATTCTACATTTTCTTTGCTTTCAGGTCATACAGTAAATAGATTTTACTCTCATGTTTCAATGTCATTGTGGCTGTCTTTAATGAAACACTAATGCTCTGGATATGGAGGGTATTTATTATCATCACTAGATTTCCAGAACTGCCATTGCATCATTTTGGAAGAAATGTATTAAATCACTGACATTTTGAGCATTTAAGTCATGAACCCTCCAGATGTGTGCAGAGTGCAGCTTTGCAAATTTTACCAAGAGGTGGTGCCATTTTTAATAGGCAATGGGACTTTATTTTTCCATAGAGACATTTCGCTTCCCATCCAAGAAACTTGGATGGGAGGTTGAGCATCTTCATATAATTTTCATGCATTCCTAAAAGAAGAAAGAGGACTGGAAAGTCCAAGAGGAACCAGTATGGCTTACAAACGAGGTAAAGGAGGTTATTGGAAAGAAGAAAAACTCATTTAAGAAATGGAAGGCTCTTCCTACTGAAGAGAACAGGAAGGATCACAAACTCTGACAGACTAAATGCAAGGCAATAGTCAGGAAAGCCAAGAAAGATTTTGAGGAGCATATAGCAAAGAATATTAAAAATAATAACAAAAACATTTTTAAATGCATCAGAAGCAGGAACCCAAGCAGAAAAACAGTTGGGCAACCCAATGACAATGGTCAGAGGGGGATAATCAGAAAAGACAAGGAGATTTCTGAGAGGCTAAATGACTTCTTTGCCTCCATTTTCACTCAGGAGGATAGAGACCATTTACCTGCCACTGAGTTAGTTTTCTCAGGGAGGGAATTAGAAGAATTAAACCAGATAGAGATAAACAAAGAAGATGTTCTTGCATGCTTTACTAAACTAAATGTCAACAAATTGCCGGGTCCAGATGGCATCAATCCTAGAGTTCTCAATGAACTCAAGTGTGAAATTGCTGAACTTCTAGCTAAAATATATAATCTTTCTCTAAGATCAGGCACTATACATGAGGATTGGAGGGAGGCAAATGTAACCCTGATCTTCAAGAAAGGATTGAGAGGTGATCCAGGAAATTATAGACCAATCAGTTTAACCTCAGTTCCAGACAAAATGATAAAATTACTGGGCACAGAAAAAACAGGCATTGCTGAAAGAAAATCAACATGTTTTCTGCAAAGGCAAATCATGTCTTACTAGCTTGTTAGAATTCTTTGAGGGTTTAAATAAACACATATATAGATAAAGGGGACCAATTGATATTGTATATCTTGACTTTCAAAAGGCTTTTGCCAAAATCCCTCACCAAAGACTCCTAAAAAAGCTCTTTAGCCATGGAATTAGAGGACGGGTCTTGTCCTGGATTGCTAACTGGCTAAATTGTAGGAAGCAAAGGATGGTAATAAATGGACGATTCTCTGGATGGAAAGAAGTGAGAAATGGTGTACCCCAAGGTTCAGTTTTGGGACCTTAATTTTTTTTAATTTATTCATTAATGATCTAGATGTAGAAGTAAATAGTGAGGTAGCAAAGTTTGCTGATGACACTAAATTGTTCCAGGTAGTGAAAAATGAAACTGATTGTCGGGAGCTCCAGAAAGATCTCTTGAAATTGAGTGAGTGGGCAACAAAGTGACAAATGCATTTTAACCTAAACAAGTGCAAAGTTATGCATATCAGGGTAATTATACCTACCAACTGATGGGGACCAAGCTTTCTGAGAAAACCCAAGAAGACAATCTTGTCGTTTTGGTGCACAGCTCAGTAAAGATGTCAACCCAGTGTGCAGCAAACAGTAAAAAAAGCAAATTCCATGCTTGGCATGATTAGGAAGGGAATCGAAAATAGGTCGACAAGTGTTGTATTGCTCCTGTACAAATCGATGGTGAGACCACATTTGGAGTACTGTGCACAGCTCTGATCACCACACCTCAAGAAGGATATAATGGAACTGAAAAAGGTGCAAAAAAGGACAACAAGATGGTCAAGAAAATGGAGCACCTCCTGTATGAAACCATGTTGCAACGCCCTGGTCTCTTCAGCCTTGAAAGATGGCATTTAATGGGTGACTGAATCGAAGTGTGTAAAATCATGCATGGGATAGTAAAGGTGGATAGAGAAAAAATTCTTTTCTCTATCACACAATACTATGACAAGGGGGCACTCCCTAAAAGTCATAGGTAAGAAAGTGAGGACAAATAAAGGGAAATATTTCATCACCCATAGGGTCATTGGTTTACGGAATTCACTTCCAGAAGAGGTTGTGACAGCTGTCAGCCTGGATAGTTTCAAGGCAGGATTGGACAGATTCATGGATGCCAAATGTACTGGTGGTTATTGAAATGGATGCCCAAGTGCTGCCTCTATGTTGGTTGAGGCAGGCAGGATTCCCTTGGGTATCATTTGTTGGGGGTCAAGGGAAAGGGAGGGTCTTGCCTTCTCTTTCTGCACAAGATCCCCATGGACAATTGGTGGGCCACTGTGTGACAGGCCTGATTCAGCATGGCTCTTCTTATGTTCTTTTGAAAAAAAGCACTTTTTGTGACAACCATGACCTGGGTGACTGAGAATTTTCATAGACAACTTTATAAATTGCCTGCCAGCCAAGGGCTAAAATGGGTAATTAAGATACACATATACATAAATTCAGGGGGCAAAATGCTCCACAGTCATTTGGGTTCTTTTACCCTTTGTGCTTGCGTAAAGCATTCTGTGCATGAACAGAGAGTAAAAAAACCTAAATGCCAACATCTGGGTGGGTCGTTACTGGCTCTCCGACTGCTGGCAGCCACACCTGAACCTGGAGCATTTCACTCCTGCATACATTAGATGCAAACATGAATCTATTTCTTTCTTTCACTGAGAGCTGAAACAAAGAAAATACAGTGTTCCCTCAATTTCTGCAGGGATGCGTTCCGAGACCACCCGCGAAAGTCAAATTTCCACGAAGTAGAGATGCGGAAGTAAATACACCATTTTTGGCTATGGACAGTATCACAAGCCATCCCTTAACACTTTTAAACTCCTAAATTACCATTTCCCATTCCCTTAAAAACCATTTACTCCCCATTATTACTGGTACTCACCATTGAATAAGACACTTAGTGATCCTGATATTTATAAACATAATTATTTATTAACAATAATTATTTTTTGTTATTTATTTGCAAAAATGATTAGTTTGGCGATGACATATGATGTCATCGGGTGGGAAAAACCGTGGTATATGAAAAAACCCATAAAGTATTTTTTTAATTAATATTTTTTTAAAAACCGTGGTTTAGGCTATTCGCGAAGTTTGAACCTGCGAAAATCGAGGGAACACTGTATTCTGTGTTTTAAACTTGAAATCAGCCCATAGGACATTTTTAAAAATACAGCAAATAATATCTGAAACATTAGATAGATTTGACTTTAATCACTACCCTTGGATTTGGCAATAAGATCTTATAGGCAGAATGCTTCTTTAAAAAAAAATGCAGGGCTATGTCAAGATCCACTAACCAAAAGGCAACTATTAGCAGCTTCTGCAGCTCTTTTATCCTGAGAATGATCTGGATAATATGTTCATACGATATGTTCACGTAAAGCAACATAGAAGTTACCTAGCTCAGAAATCCCCAAACCCTGGTCTGCAGCCCACTATGAGGCTGAGGCTTATTTGGAACTGGGCCCCACAAGCAGCAAGCCATTACACACAGAGAGGGGGGAGGGAGGAAGAAAGAGAGAGCTCAACTTGTACAAATTGAGCTGCACTCATGTGTGCACCAGTCCACTGCTAATTCAGCTCATGTGCCCTCTCCTGCCCTGCCGGGCTTCCAAGCCACAAAGGTTGAGGTAGCTTGTTCTATTTCTATTATAGGAAGACTCCATTGGCTCAAAAGCCTTTACTCTCAAGAAACATCTCACGATATCATGCAGTCAGTTCTAAATCTTCTCTGTCCCAATTATATATATACAACACAGACATATTACTCTGAGAATATAAAAAAAAAAATCTTCCGTCTCTGAAAAATTAACATATAACAGCAAGAAACTTAAAAGGGAAGCAGAATAGCAACAAAGTGAATCAATAAGTCATATACTCTTAAAGTGTCAACTGTATCATTGGTAATAATTCTTTGCCTGTTTGAAAATCCATTGCTCTTTCTTAAACATGATCCTTATTGGATATAATTTCTCTGTGATCATTTACTGCTCCATTTTCTGCTATTTTTCACCCAAAGCTGCAAAACTGCCAAACACTCATGAGTTTCTTGTATCCAATGGAAATTAATACACTTCTTTAAACCTGAATTATTTAGCTGCACTTCCAGGAAGGTGCTTAAAACGGGCATATCTGCAAAGAAAGCGAAATAATTAAGAATTTCTCTGAGTAGTGCACAGGCTAAAAGTAATTACTCTTTGCATCGGATGAGTATTCTAATGGGAGATAGGAAAAAATGAACTTCAAGGATGATTGTCTGAGCAATGTATTGCAATATAATTAATGATGGGCAAGTATTGCCATATTTCAAAGAAACTTGTCTTGTAGGAAGTTTAATCAAAGCAGGTTACTAAAAAACCCCTTTTTTAAGAAAAAGGAGAGAGAGATGTATTCTCTTCAATAAAATTCTTATAGTTGCTTTCAGAATTATTTTGTATGTATTTCAAGGAATTGTTGCATTGTGTAATAATAATATACCATTTTACTACAGTAATAGTAGGAACAATATTGTATTGGGCTGTGGAACTTGAGAGTAACAATGTGGCAGTCAAGAGAAGGAATGAGGATGGAGAAAGCATCTCAGAAAGGACTCTGTAAAGATGAAGAAAGGAAGAACTTTTTTAGGCTTACAAAACTTAGTAAGCTTAATAACATTACAATACAGATTTTGTTAGTACTCATGGCTTTGGTTTCTTGAATCTCCAACTTAAAAGGATAAAACACATTAAAAACCATTTATAATCTTACTGCCTTTTTCCTTATCTTCCCCATGTTTTGATCATAATCTCTTGATTGTCATAATGATATGATTATATATCAGAGAGAGAAGGAGAGAGAGAGAGGGGAGGAAGAGAAAGAGAGAGAGAGAGAGAGAGATTTGGGCAAGAAAATATTTCAAGAAGCAACCACTTTTATTTAGAAGGTTACCTTCTCCAAATTTGTATATAATTGGTATAATTTATAATATAATAAACAAATGAACAAATTTACCTCTGTTCTGAAAGAGGTAGAAAGATTATTGTTGCCTTGCAGGAAATTCAGAAATCTAATCTGTAAGATTAGACTGATAGAGCTTTATAGAAATGACTCGTTTTATTTGATTTTAACATTATTATTATTATTCAGCATTGTTCATTAATTAATGTTAAGATGAAAAAAACATACACACCTTAAATTTAGAGCTCAACTTCTAATGACCACTGCCATTGCGAAACTGATCTGCCATTAACAATTTCAGGAACATTTTGTTTAAACTTTCCTTTCCAGCCTAGAAAATTCTAAAGTTTGTCAGCCTCCTGATCAGGTACTATTCAGGCATAACCTTGTTTTTAATTTGTCAGAGCAGACAAGATCATCTGGTATTACCACCTGCTCAGATGAGAAACTGACACAAAAAAACCTTTCAATATATGCTACATATAATTTCTATAATTCCTCTTAGAAACTTAACATTCCTTTGAAAACAACCATGCTTAACTAGAATCTTGTT
Organism: Erythrolamprus reginae; assembly: GCF_031021105.1. Lineage (NCBI taxonomy): Eukaryota > Metazoa > Chordata > Lepidosauria > Squamata > Dipsadidae > Erythrolamprus > Erythrolamprus reginae. The sequence continues at coordinate 164,202,885 of NC_091950.1, forward strand.
CATTTCGCTTTAAAGGTCAGGCTTGTATAATTCTGCTTTTTGCAAATAGGAATATTTTCAAAGAGATCATGTCTAATTCCAGTTGGCATATTAAATATTCATAACTCTATTTGATGCATAAGATATTTGAAATTCAAATCATAAAGTATCGTGGGTTTTTTTTTCTTTGTAAACCAAGCCAGGCTCCAAAGTGTCAAAGTTCTTTGCAACAAATTAAAAAGTCAACAAAAGAAGCCTATCTGACCAAATGTCACTAATTTTTTCCATGATATACATATACATAATCTGGATTAGTCAGTAAAATTGATCTTTCTTTCTTTTATAATAGCTAATGTAAATAACTCTTACTGAAACTATAAAGTCAGCATTGAAATTACTCTTCAAAAAGATAAGCTTTCCTTCAGAAATAGACACCAGATGGTTCTGTCTCATCTTCTTTCAATGCTTTCTAGCATGCACTTCTATTGGGATTAATATCAAGTGTGCACAAAGCTAACTCTTCCCAAAGTTATCCCAATTCTTCTATTCTTCAGCATAATTTAAAAAAGTTTATCAAAGAAGTAAAAAAATCCCACCAGATTATATCACAATAAATTCATATAGACTAAAATGAATATACCTTTTCCTTACACAATTTAGGGTTATTCTTCTTTATCTGCCTTTAAATTTGCATCACCAAACTGTGTACATGCTAATATGTAAATAAGTTATCAACTACAAATTACACTTCTGGTTGTGTGGATACAACCATGTCCTTTTTTCCCCTCCCCCGCCCTTTTGGCAATTTTATGGAAGTGGTTTACATTACTTTGTGCAGAATATTTTCTATATAGATTAACCTATGAGCCCTAGTATTGTCTGGTGGCTTTCTATGCAAGTTTCAGTGAAACTTGTTTGGTTTCTAAGGACAGCCAAGGTCAGGCTGTGTGAGACTTCTCCATAATAGCTTTTTCTGTGGGTAGACAAACAGAACATATAGAAATTTAAAATTAATAAATAAACTTGGGGGAAAAAGAAATGTGAAAGGATATAATTATTATTCAATTATCATTCAATATTAAATAGTGCTGTATTGCTAAAAGGATTTGCAAAGGTAAAAGCCACTCGTTGTGGCTTGAACGATTGGCTCTCGCTACTGCAGGAGTGTTCAAGATCTCTCTGAAAATGTTTAATATCCTTGTTTCTTATAATCAAATATAGGCAGGTGATAAACTATAGAAGCAACTGTAGCTTTCCCACTCCACCCCACCTCATTCACTGATTCCAAAAATAATAGGATATCATTAGATAAACAAATTCCCAGGGATGTTTTAAAAGTGTGCAGGTAGAAGCCAAATTTTATTTATTTTTTTAAAAAAAAATTAAGAATGTTACAATTTTTTTAGAATAAGAGTGGAAGGGAAAATATGGATGAAAACTAAAACTCTCATACTACTACGCTTTCTATTATATTTAAGCAATTTTTCCAAAAATATGAAATGACATTCTCTCTCCCTATTTACTGTTGGCCAGGAATGTCACCCTCTTTTCTCCGCCATTATTGGGGGCGGGGGGGGAGCCTTGAGCTCTTTTGCTACCTAGACTTTATTGCCTGATTATTTTTCCCAATAAATTCAATATGTTTTGTTGACATCTGGTAAGAACTGAAAATACTGGCGGCATTTTTCTTTTCATGGAATTGCTTTAGGAAGGCAATGCTAGCTGTGTGAGATCATAATAAGAATAATGTTTTGATAAGCATAAATAAAACAATAAGGGGGTATAAAGCAGGGATGTACCATCTTAAATTAATCTTGCATCCATTCATTGACTGCTGGATGCAATGCAATATATGTCTTATGGATACCTTCAACATTGGTAGGCATTAACACTATTGACAATGAATATTAAATAATGAAATGTTCAGATATTTACATATTTAGTTCATCACACATCTATGTCTACCCCTTTGTAGCACATCAAGATAATAACAAAATCAAAAGATTATTTAGGATGTTATATCAAGTATGTATTGTGATTAATCTCATCTATCACATAACTAATTACTGATAATCCTTTTCCCTACTCAGATACCGCTATTGATATACCTAATTGCTTTACTGACAATGCCTCCATATGGTTGATCAATAAATTATATTAAAATTAATAGAAAGAGCTATAAAAAGAATATTTAATGAGCTGTTCATCATTCATCAAATATAAAGTATCATAAAGAAAATACATTATGTTTCTAATGTCTTAATTTATTTATCCATGCACACAGATCATATAATCATAACAAAACACATTCATCAAAAGTATCAACTCAGCACAAATTCAGTATTTAACCACCTGCCCCCCAAATATGCCTTTTTCAAAAGGAAACTATACTTCAGTCGCAATAGTTCTTTCAGTCAGAACTGAAGAAGTTTCTTGGATTAGAAACTAAGTAACTTCAAGGGAAAATAAAGTCTAGCAGTTTTTGAAAGAAAAAAAAAGCACTTTTGGACAACTATGACTAAGAATCTCCATAGACATTTAACTACTTTAGGTATTCTGGAGAAGTGCTTAAATTCAAGATCATCCATAGAATTCCACTTCTGATATGAGTTTTCAACGCCAACAATTAGGCATGGCAAGATGTCACACATGCAACTAAAGCCATGCACCAGTGTGTGATTTAAAGGTAAGTGTAATACATTAGACCTTTGTTCCTACAGGCTCTAACGGAGCAGGAAAATATTCGATACAGGAATCATCAGATATTAAGAGAGTCTTTTGCAATTTGTTGTCAAGTAGCATTATAGCATTAGCATTTAGACTTAGTGTATCGGTGGTTATTGAAACGGATGTCTATGTGCCGCCTCTATGTTGGTTGAGGCAGGCAGGATTCCCTTGAGTACTATTTGTTGGGGTTCAAGGGAAAGGGAGGGTTTTGCCTTCTCTTTCTGCTCAAGATCCCCGTGTACAATTGGTGGGTCTTGATGGGCTTTGGCCTGATTCAGCATGGCACTTCTTATGTTCTTATGAGACCTCTCTAAACGGTTTACAGAATCAGCATATTGCCTCCAACAATCTGGGTCCTCATTTGACCCACCTCAGAAGGATGGAAGGCTGAGTCAACCTTGAGCCAGTGGTGAGATCTGAAATCTGAAGTAGCCTGCAGTGCTGCACTCTAATCACTGTGTCACCCCGTCTCTTTAACAATGTGATTTGAGCACGTCTGATTCTTATACAGTCCTGTTTTTATATATGGTGTAAAGCTCCTTATGGAGCATCAATTAATTTTATGCTTTCATCATCTGCAGTCATTTTGTCTTTTAAATTGTGTTTATTTATTGAGCTTTCCATTTTGTCTTTCTCCATATTTTTGCAATAATTTATGATGTTTTATTAACTTTTATATATTGCTGCTTGTGTTCTGGCAATCCTTTATCTTTGCAAGCAGTATTTCTTCTCCTCTTGATTTTTCTGTATGCATATGGGATGGTGTAGATATCAATAGACTAGGCAGTGTTACTGAAGAGAGTAGGGATTTGGCAAACAATTACTGGAAATTTTGCAGAAATTATCTGAGTAAGTGATTGCTGTAATAATAAGTAGAAAAATGTAATGTATAACTTGTTGGACAAATCCCAATGGAATCTGGCATACGTCATACTGTCATATTGATCCAGTACTGCTGTAAATTTTATCACATAATGGCGAAAGCAAGGAATATATGGGTATACAGAAATTACTCAAAAACCATGAGTATAATATAATATGTTCCGATAAGCCATGCATTGATTGATATGAAATGCATCTGTACACATTTCCATGTAATGCTCTAATATTATACATTTCATCTCATTCAGAGAATGGATGGATGGATGGCAATAGTTGTGTATGTGTGTTTAAAAGAAACAGATGTGTGTGAGAGAGACAGAGAAAAAGAGAGAGAGTATGTGTTTGTTTGAGTGTGTGTGTGTGTGTGTGTGTGTGTGTGTGAGAGAGAGAGAGAGAGAGAGAGAAGGCACTGTAGATCAAAACACAAACTCACAACATATCTTTTAATGTTTCTCCCATCCATTATAGAGTATGTGAAGTCAGAGCTCTGATTTTCTTCCAGGTAGCATTTACGAACTTAGACCAATAAAAGAGGTTCCTAAATTATACATATGACCTTTTAAAATAATGATGGTTTACATCCATCAAGGAGAGGGAAAGGAATAATTATTTTTACACATTTTGCTTTTTGCCCAAACAAAAAGCATAGTAAACAAAAAGTATGGTTTGAGTACAGCCCCCAAAGCCCTAAACATCTCAGCAACTGTTGAATGAAAGAAGCACTATTTTTTGTATATGACATAGAAATTAATTTAAATGAATTACTGTCACCAAACACTGAATACCTCATATATTTTATTTTATTGCTTACTTATGGCTTAAGTTGCCTTCTATGTGGTTTCTATGTTTCTTCTAAATCGTGACCTGTTTGTGATAGGAATTTGTCAGGCAAATATGTAAACTCATCATGGGACCCAAAAATTGGGACAATCATGATCTGAATGTTTAATTAAGTGTGTGGTTAGCTCTGGCCCAGCTCCTCCCCAAGGAATGTGCAGGTGGATGTGGAGGAAATATCCACATGCCGCAGGCCTGTTTTGCTCCCGATGGAATCTGCCAACAAATCCTACTCTGACCAAGGACGTGTGAGTGACAGGGAAGAGGGGAGTTTGGCAGACAGCCCAGGAGGAGATCAATCATCTGTATCATCCCTGGATTCTGAACAAGAATTAATGACACATCCATGCATGCGTAGAGTGATGCATAGGAGACAACAACTGAAGGATTATTACAAGAGAAAATGAGGCCACCTGTGGTTGGGTGGGGCTGCTGTAATTAGTGCTACAGATGAAAGTGCAGCTTGGTGTTTTAGCCTCATGGCAGTTTATCTGATTTATTATTATTATTATTATTATTATTATTATTATTATTATTATTTTATTATTTATTGGATTTGTATGCCGCCCCTCTCCGTAGACTCTGTAGACTCATTGTTTCATCAAGATCATAGTTTTTGTGCGGTTCAAGATTGTGTGTGGACTCTCTGGATTTTAGAATTGTACTCAATTTACCAGTTATTGGGTGAGCAATTGGATTGCATTTAACCTGTGCCTTGTGTGTACCAGAAAATCCCTTTGACATTTAAAAAGGGATCTGTTTCTGTTTTTCTGTTTATAAAAATCTTTGGGTTTTCCTTTTATCGTGTGGTGTGTTTCTTCCTGGACTAATTACCCTGTAATTATGAGCGGTTGAAACACACCGGAAGAACAATTAAGAATTTCCATGGAGATATAGCATGAGACATTTTTAATTCTAAATTTTTCTCCAGGAATAAGGTTATATCTTCCAAGATGGCATCTGTCAGTCAATGGATCCTCCAAGTGCTGTTCATTGGATGTATAGAAATATGATTATTTGAGTGGGAGGACTTAATAGGACAACTAACCAATTCCAACAGAATTTGGCATGTGTCATGCCCTCATAATGATGTAGCATTGCTATAAATTTCATCATGTTATGGTGAAAAAAAGAAACATGTGATGTTTCAAAAACCATGAATGTAACAGATTCTTAAAACCCATGCATTGATTTCTGTGAAATGTGGCCATGTACATACTTAATTCTTTATATTTATTCTTCACTATTCAGAAATTATGTTAATTTAGCTTTCCTGACAGATTAGTTCACTGTTAGTTTACTAGATCCTTATTTCATACATAATTATTAAAACCTTGCCAGTGGCAACCCACACTTACTTGCCATGAAAATTCAGCTAGTTTTTTGGAATTTCTAAATCAAATCTGTTCAGCAAGTGCAGATTTGGATTCTTCCCTGCATAGATCAAGAATGAAGAAAAAAAATTAAACATGGCATTCTTCACTTAACTGCAGATACCGTAATTTAAAAGTTTGTTTAGACAAAACTGATCAATTATGTATTGAGTTTCATGTACCATTTCATTAATTTAAATATCACGAATAAGGAAAATGAAGCATGGTGACTATAGCTATAAAGTCTGGCTATAGCTAGTATGGGAAAACTTCATACTAGGTCATATCACTTATAAAGCATATAGCCAAATTGAATATTTCAATTTATTATAACCAAAGTGTCCTGCTAGATACAGTTAAAATGGATCACATGAGTTTTGTTTGTATGGTTTTCAGAGATTTCTTTCTTAAAAAAAGAAATCCTGCTTGTGCTTGTAGCGAATTTGTTTTAGCCTCAAAGATTGTTATGGCTGCGTGGATGGCCAGTGTAAATTTAGGATGCTACAGTTCAATGCAATTGGTTCATTTTCAGGAATGGATACTCACTGAATGAAAAAAAAAGAAATAGAAAAAATAAGATGAAATGTCCATATTATGTCCTAAAAAAAGACTTTCAATTGATTAATTTAATATTTGTCTAGCAATCTAATTAAGAAAAATCTAGTGAATTGATTAGTAATAAATAATCAGAAGGATCTATCTAAAGTCAGCTATCAGATATGATTGACTATGCATGTTTGGTAAGTAAAGTTAATAAGAAGTCATTGAATTTATTCTATATTGTTTCCTCTAGAACTGTGATAGCAAATCTATGGCACACACGCCAGAGGTGGCATGCAGCACTCTTTCTGTTGGCACGCGAGTCATCACTCCAGTTTAGTTCTGCTGGGCATGCACGCGGGCATCCCACTGGCCAGCTGGTCTTCAGGTCTCTGCCAGGCATGTGTGGGGGTTGGGGATGTCTGGAGATGCATGCAGGATTTGGCCAGATGGACATGCAGGGGAAGCACATTTCATTTTGGGGGTTTTGGCCACCCGCACCCACATTTGTACATGTGAATGTGGGCTATGGGCACTCAATTCGGCAAAGTTTATCCGTCACTGCTCTGGACTATATGAGTAATTCATGGTCTGCAGATTGCATGCAGTATCAGGATTTTTCTGTATTTCCAGGAAGAAATGTCACCAAAAATCCATGATTTATTTTTAAAGTTCTAGAATAGGCTTAAAATCATAAAAAAGAAAATAAAAAATTTAATCCTCAAGAAGGGAATTCTGAAATGCTTTGTGTCTTCATGTTTGTGGTTTAGAATTTCCATGTGACATTCTACAGCATGATACATCACGTGATACCGCTTTGATGTCTCTGGTTTGACATCCGTGGTTATAATTGGCGAAATCTGACAATGGAATCGCATGTATGGGTTTGAATTGTTATAAATGCTTAAGATGTTTTAAATATTTTATTCTGTTTTTTAAGCCGCCCAGAGTCCTTTGGGAATTGGGTGACATATAAATCTAATTAAATAAATAAATCCCTGTTCTTCAGGTATAGACAGACAGACAGACATACAGGTGGCAAACACAAAGAAACAATGATTCCCAAATATATTCACTTCAAGGTGAAATGAGGATAAAGAATGAAGGTCCCAGCGTGGTTGTGCAGATAAATCATGTCACCAAGGAACAATCATAAAGATTGTCTTGAATTGAAAAACAAAAATTCACAAGGGATATTCTCCTAGTTTATTATACTGCCGATCAAACATGCAGCGACAAACCTTCTGGGGTTTTCCAAACTTTTTCATCAGTTCAGTCACTCTCGTGGGTATGGGGTAATTTGAAGATTAGGCAATCACAAGGGATATTCTGATACTTTATTATACTGCTATTCAGACATACAACAAAGATCCTTATGGGATTTCTCCACCTTTTTTATCAGTTCAGTCACTCTCATGGGTATGGTGGTAATTTGAAGATTAGGAAAATATTCACATTTTCCAGAGTGAACATATTTTACTTCCTATGGAAGACCTGTCCTCTCCATGCAATTAAAGTGCAGTGCTACATGTTTCTAAAATAAAAACATGTAGTTTATTGTCAAGAATGTTATCACCCTTTCTCCATTAAAATAGACATTGTCCGCTAGGGAGATGTCAATAAAAATAAAACACTGAGTGGCATACATGGGTTACAAATTTTTATTGCAAAGTGCAAGAATATGTACCACCACAAGTACAGTTTACTAAGTATGTGAATTATTACTGAGGAGTCCTTGTTGGTGCTCTATGAGTTTGGTTGTTTTCCTCCAGATGCTTCATTATCCAACTGGGTAAAATGCAAGAAAATCAAGCTCAGAGAGCACAAAGGACCCAACTATTAAATTAAATAGTTTGTAATGTTTTATGGAGGGGAAGATATAGCCAAATAAAATAAGGAATAGCCAGCTGTCCATTTCAACATGCAGTCCAATTAATCCCAGCTTTGTTCATGCTCAACTCACTTTTGCTTTTTCTTGGAGACTGCACGATTAGGAATGAAAAAAAGTCAGGAAACCTAATTCTTCTCAAGGATGTCCGTACAGAGATAAATAAGTTAAGGTGATGTAACTATGTGATCATGTGGCACAGTGGTTAAAATGCATGCTACTTCTGCTGTACTTCTGAATACAGTGGTACCTCATCTTACAAACACCTCTTCTAACAAACTTTTCAAGATACGAACCCGGTGTTTAAGATTTTTTTGCCTCTTCTTCCGAACTATTTTCACCTTACGAACCCAAGCCACTGAAGGGATTTCTTTTCCCCCCCTTTTTTGAAGAAAGAAAAGGGAGGGGTGGCTTGGAGGGGGAAAGAGTTTGCATTAACAAAAGTAGGAGAACGGAGTGCTTGCAGAGGCACTGAAAGGGTGTCTTTTGAAGAAAGAAAAGGGAGGGGCACCCCCCTTGCCTTTCTTCCTTCCCACTCACCCTTTAGCCTAGCCTTGCTTCTTCCACCCGCCCCCTTTAGCTGCTCCTCCTTGCCCTCTGTTCGCCTCCTTTCTAAAGTTTGGGATTTTCCTGAAGGATCTGCACGCATTATTTGCTTTTACATTGATTCCTATGGGAAACATTGTTTCGTCTTACGAACTTTTCACCTTACGACTCTTGTCCTGGAACCAATTAAGTTCGTAAGACAAGGTATAACTCTATATGGATGGCTGCAATTATTTTAAATTGAAACATTTTTATATACTGCCAGCTACCTGCAGTTTGGCAGTTCGAGTCTTATCAGCTCAAGGTTGACTCAGCCTTCCCTCCTTCTGAGGTCAGTAAAATGAGGACCCAGAATGTTGGGGAGCAATATGCTGACTCTGTAAAGTAAACCATTTAGAGAAGCAATGGAAGGCACCGTAAAGTGGTATGTAAGTCTAAGTAGTATTGTAATGAATATAAAAAGGGGGAGGGGCTTTTATTGCATGATTGTGGCTGCCATCTTAACTTTTTTACTCCCTCCCGCTATCTCCTACTGTATTTTGATTAGGCTTGCTTCTGAAACTCTTTTTACACAAATTGTGTAGTTACATGTACTTTTATATACCTCTAAGCTAATTCAGAAACCCAAATGTAACATTCAGTCTCTGGAATCATTACATAGATTTGTAAGTCTCCTAGGAATTGGTGACTTTGCAGAACAAAAACAAAACAAAGTAATAAAAAATCTGTTTTCCATACCAGTCGCTGGAATGCAGAGGTTTTGTTTTTTATTCTGTAGGATTCAATTGCATGAAATATATAGGCAACCTATTTTCCAAGAAAAATCATTAGAAGGAATATTGCTTATTTACAGTTTTAGAAGTGCTAGATAAAATGGTATTGTGGTAAGCCAATTCAGTCTTCATTGAAATTAGTCTATGGATATTTACATATGGTGGAAAGTAGAGTAAACGAGAATATACAAAAACATTTATTTATGTAAAAATCAAATTATGGCTTGCGTTAATCATGTAGCATATAAGTGCAGCTAGCGGTGCCATTGACTGCTCTGATTTTAAGCCCTCTCCAAGAGACCTGGGGCCATTGAGCAATAACACCTAGCTCTGGCCCAGAAGTATGAATGCTTTTATTAAAGGGGTTTTAGCTGTTTTATATTGTTTTTTTACCTGTTGTGCTTCACCCAGAGTCTGAAAGGAACTAGGTGGCTCACAAACCTAATAAATTAAATTAAATGATTCACAGTAAGACTATTATTAAGGGAGTTGGAAAGAATTCAAGAAACCATGCTCTGAATCTTTTCCCTATCTTGTTTTGCTTTATATTAACTTTTAGACTCAATTATAATTATTTCTAAAATTGCTAAATGTTTCCTGTTCAGCTTTCTATATTAGGAACTTCTTTATTTGTAGCAGTGAAAAAGTTGAACCAAATATATAAAGTCCATGCTCAATCTCAGGTAAGCCTACCTCACTTGTAGAAGGAATGACAGAGATTGAGAATGGAGTGAAAAGAGGAATCAGTCTATAGTCTCTACATTCCCCCAAGCAGTCTAAGTCCAACTCCTCTTGAATTTTATTAATTCTTATCTTGTGCCAAAATAATGCTGACCGTTAGTTTGCTAGATTCCTGTGTTTAGGAACCAAATGTGTGGTCTTAATCTTTCTTCCACCCCATCCTGCCTGCTGCCCATCCCTGGTTGTAGTTGATGAAAGAGTTAAGTGTTAAAAAAACTACTAGGTGCACTAGACTCAACTAAAGGAACTTACAGCTAGATTTTACTTCAATAGCTGCAAAAAGAAAACCTAATATTGAACATTCAGATAGTATATCCACTTGAATAAAAAATATTTTTAAAAGATTGCTAGATTGTCCACTATTATCTGTCATCTACAAACATATCTTGCAGATCTAATTAAATAATCTCTTTGACCTTCCTAATCAGTGTTTCCAAATTCATGTGGTTAGTCAGGTATTTCTGACCACTGAATTTTTAACAAGCTTTCCTATACTGACAGAATCATATATTCTGCTTCCAAATATCAAATATAATAAAGTTGCTCATTAAAAATAATGAGATGCCTTAATAAGGAGCCCTGATATACAGCCTCTGTCTGAAAAATAACTTATTTTCAAATGAAAAAATAATTACATTCATCTGATATCCTCACTTTGAAATATAAAAGGTAGTGACAAAATCATACTTAATTATAATAACTTGAACTTCTGAAGTTGCGTTAAGAAGTCAATATTTACCTTTGGTCACAAGATGAAGTAACTAATCATTGTTAGCTTTAGAAAAAATAATAGGGCCAATATTATATAACAATATCAGTTATTTACAAACATATATTCTAAAATATGCTGAGTATTTTGACTAGTCCAAGCAATCATAAATATAGCACACTTAGCTTTTGAATAAGAGCCACTTTTGAACAGCTATTGTTGGAAGCTTGAGAGCTTTGCAGACAATATGTTGCACTACCAAGCAAATGCAAAACCAGCTGAGAGTGAAATAAATTATTGCACCAGAGCTCTGTTCTGAAGAACAGAGATCACTGCAGCTGATATAGGAACAAGACTAAACAAAATTCTTCCTGACGCAATGCCTGCCTGCCTGCCTGCCTGCCTGCCTGCCTGCCTGCCTGCCTGCCTGCCTACCTACCTACCTACCTACGAAAGGCAAGGAGGGTGGGGGCAATTCTAATCTCTGGGGGGAGCTGGTTCCAGAGGGTCGGGGCTGCCACAAAGAAGGCTCTTCCCCTGGGTCCCGCCAGATGACATTGTTTAGTCGATGGGACCCGGAGAAGGCCAACTGTGGGACCTAACCAGTCGCTGGGATTCATGCGGCAGAAGACGGTCCTGGAGGTATTCTCGCCCGATGCCATGAAGGGCTTTATAGGTCATAACCAACACTTTGAATTGGGACCGGAAACTGATCAGCAACCAATGCAGGCTGCGGAGTGTTGGTGTAACATGGGCATATCTAGGGAAGCCCATGATTGCTCTCGCAGCTGCATTCTGCAGGATCTGAAATTTCTGAACACTTTTCAAAGGTAGCCCCATGTAGAGAGCATTACAGTAGTTGAACATCAAAGTGATGAGGGCATGAGTGAATGTGAGTAGTGAGTCCCGGTCCAGATAGGGCTGCAACTGGTGCACCAGGTGAACCTGGGCAAACGTCCCCCTCGCCACAGCTGAAAGATGGTTTTCTAATGTAAGCTGTAGATCAAGGAGGATGCCCAAGTTGCGGACCCTCTCTGAGGGGGTCAGTAATTCCCCCCCCCAGGGTGATGGATGGACAGATGGAATTGTCCTTGGGAGGCAACACCCACAGCCACTCCATCTTATCAGGGTTGAGTTTGAGTCTATTTACACCCATCCAGACCCCAACAGCCTCCAGGCACAGGCACATCACTTCCACTGCTTCGTTGACTGGACATGGGGTGGAGATGTACAACTGGGTATCATCAGCGTACTGATGATACTTCACCCCATGCCCTTGAATGATCTCGCCCAGTGGTTTCATGTAGATATTAAATAGCAGGGGGGAGAGGACTAACCCCTGAGACACCCCACAAGGGAGTAACCTAGAGGTTGACCTCTGACCCCCCACTAACACTAACTGCAACTGACTGGAGAGGTAGGAGGAGAACCACTGAAGAACAGTGCCTCCCACTCCCAACCCCTCCATCTGGTGCAGAAGGATACTATGGTCGATGGTATCAAAAGCCACTGAGAGGTCAAGAAGCACCAGGACAGAGGAAAACCCCTGTCCCGGGCCCGCCAGAGATCATCCATCAATGTGACCAAAGCAGTTTCCTTGCTGTAGCTGGGCCTGAATCCTGACTGCTGAGCACCTAGATAATCGGCTTCTTCCAAGGACTACTGGAGCTGGAGCGCCAACACCTTCTCAACAACCTTCCCCATAAAAGGAAGGTTGGAGACTGGCCGATAGTTGTTGAGAATGGCTGGGTCCAGGGAATGCTTCTTGAGGAGGGGGCGCACAAGTGCCTCCTTGTAGGGATCCGGGAAGGACCCCCTCCCCAAAGAAGTGTTGACAATCTCCTAGACCCAGCTCTGTGTCACCTCCCTGCTGGCCTAGACCAGGCAGGAGGGACACGGATCCAGTAAACAGGTGGCGGAACTCACAGCTTTCATGGCCTTGTCCACTTCATCAGGTGTCACCAGATCAAACTCCTCCCAGACAGATGGACAAGTATGGGCCCCAGTCACCTTGACTGACTCGTTGTCAGTCGACTCTGTTATCCAATAGGAGTCGAGGTCCGCCTGGATCCGAGCGACTTTATCAGCAAAAAATGTGTTAAAACCCTTGGCCCTACTCTGCAAGGGCTCCCCAACTCCCCCCTGGTTGAGAAGGGAGCTGGTCACCCTAAACAGAGCGGCTGGGTGAGATTCCGCTGATGCAATCAAGGCAGCATGATACGCGCATCTTGACGCCTTGAGTGCCACTTTGTAAGTCTTAATATGAGCTCTTACAAGTGTTCGGTTGGATTCAGACTTACTCTTCCTCCATCGCTTCTCTAGACGTCTCTTCTGACGTTTCAACTCCCAGAGCTCTTCATTGAACCATGGAGCTCTACGGGGTCTAGTGCCACAGAGAGGTCGCAATGGCGCAATCTGGTCCAGAGCCTCCGCTGCAGCCTTGTTCCAGGCCTCAGCAAGAGACTCTGCTGAACTGTGGACAAGTGCATCTGGAATAACCCCAAGCGCCCTCTGAAAGTCTTCTGGGTCCATCAGGCGCCTGGTGTGGAACATCCTAATTGGTTCCGCCTCCCTGCAGGGAACGATTGGAGCCAGGAAGTCAAGCCACAGCAGAAAATGGTCTGACCATGACAAAGGCAACACTTCTAAGCCCCTTAGTCTCAGACCATTGCTCAATTGGTCAGAGAGGAATACCATGTTGGGTGCTTGCCCCCCCTCGTGAGTCAGACCCTGTACTACTTGAGTCAGGTTCATGGCTGTCATGGTGGCCATGAACTCCTGCGCTAGCCCAGAGGTTTCACCAAGCGACGGTAGGTTAAAGTCCCCCAAGACAATAAGTCTGGGGAACCCCACCGCCAACCCGGCTACCTCCTTGAGCAGCACAGGCAGGGCTGTTGACACGCAACTGGGAGGCAGGTACTTGAGCAACAAGCCCACCTAAACCCCTAAGTCCAACTTCACCAGGAGGGACTCACAGTCCGCAATCTCTGGAGCAAAGAGTCTACATAAGCAAAGGCTCTCCCTGGCTACAATAGCCACTCCTCCCCTCCTTCCCTGAGGTCGAGGCTGATGCCACACCTGAAACCTGACTGGGCAGATTTCAGAGAGAGGAACTCCTCCCTCTGGGCCCAGCCAGGTTTCAGTCACACATGCCAGGTCAGCCTCTCCATCCAGGATCAAATCCCGGATGAAGAGAGCTTTATTTACCACCGACCTGGCATTGAGTAGCAACAGCTTGAGCCCAGGGTCAAGATTACACTCATCACCAGTATCTTTGGTTGAGCTCACAGAGCCAGAACATGGGATTGCTCTTAAGCAGCGATCCCGCCTTCTTCTGGAACGGCTAGCTCTGTGGCTCCCGCCATATCTGCACATGCTCTCAGTGTGCATTAAAAAAGGATAAGTTCATCAAGAATCATAGGCTACAACACTTAATGATAGCCTGGGTACAAATAAGCAATCCAATCATATTAGAAAATGCTTAATATTCACAAATGACTGCAGGAGATCTCACTGGAGTGAATTACAGCTGCATTCTGGTGGTAATGATGGGAGAACCCTAATCAGTATTTGATGATGAAAAATATCAGCATCTTTTCAAGCATTCAGTTTTGCTCTGGACCCCAAATGACTAAAGTGTGGATGTTACCCAATCAGTTAGTTGCGGATTGTCTTCATATATGTGCTAGGGGTTTATAGATTAGTTTCATTTTATTTATTTATTTATATTCTTGTTTATTGTTTATCATCAATTTCTGTCTTGTACCTGACATTCTGGCATACTTATAAATGCCCAGCATTGAAAATATTCTTAGTTGCTTAAAGAATATCAGGAGATTTGTAAGGATTTTTAAACCTTTATTTTGAGTTTTATTATTTGTTTTCCTCCAAGAGCTGCCTATTCATAGTTCCGAAGCAACTCTCAAGCTAGACACTTTTCAGGAACATCTTTGCTTCAGTTGAGTTGTGAGTTTCAGAGCAAATGGAATCGCAAAGGAGAATACAACATTATAGGGTTTTGTCTGATCAGGTAAAGAACTGCTCTCTCAGTGCATTGACTCAATTACATTGTGTAATTTTCAATACAACAGTAACAGGACAGCAGATGGCAGCATTTCAAAGCATCTTGTGGCTTTCTCTCTAAGCGCCTTTTGCAATCAAGTGCAACACACAACTTTTATGAGTGGCTCAGATTGCTTACAAAGGTCAAGTTATATATCTTTGAATGTGTATCTTGGCTTCTACATCTATGTTCTAAGACATCCCATTCTAACTCACAAATCAAATAAGATAACATTTCTTGTAAGCAATGTCTCTGGCACTGTATTGGCATATCAATACATATCAATTAACCTTTGGGACAAAAGGCATAGGCAGAAATAGCAGATGGTCCCTGACCTTCCTGAATCCCATATTTTTCTCCCTGTCTTTCTGGAATACCAGGAATGAGAAAAAGATCACACCTCCTCCACCACCCAAAACATTTTTCTGCCTGAGCTGACAGTTTCATTCAGGGCCAACAAGGTTATTTCACCAAAAAAACCAGAAACATTTCTTCTACTCCCAGATAGTAAAGACACCAATGCTCAATTGAACAGGCAATTATTTGTGGTGCATTGCATCCACTTAAAACAATGCCTTTTATTCTGAAATACCCAAATGTTCTTATTGTAGTTCCAATTTGTGAGAAAAAAGAATAGGGACTGCTCAACCTGGGCTTTAAAAATGTCAGCCATCATGAAATGGGATGGAAGAATGGAGAGCTTCTATATATCTATCTTTTACTACTGTTCACTGCAATTATTTAAAGCAGGGATCCCCAAACTTGGCAACTTTAAGACTTGTGGTCTTCAACTCCCAGAACACTCCAGGCAACACACCTGGCCACAAATCTTAAAGTTGCCAAATTTGAAGACCTCTGATCTAAAGCCTGGCCATTAAAAAAAAGAGCGCCTGTCACTAACCTTTCTGTCTGCCATTCCAGTCCTGATGAGAACCAATCACCATTTGTCAAGATCATCTAGTCCTATAATCCTATTGAAAATATGTCTATCCTTAAAAATAGCTATTCCAACAGTGGTCTGTCAGTATCAATATAAATATAGAGCGACACTGAGAATAGAAAATCAGATATGCGTCAACTTATTGCACACTTGTGAAGTAGGGCACCTTGCGATTGGCAACCTTGTCTCTGTCACAGCGCTGGCTTACTGTTGAAAGAAAAAAAACCTCTTGGAATCTGAAATATGGGTGAGTCTAAGGCCAGGGATCTCACCTGGGCAATAGTCATGTTTTATAACTAATAGGTGGTTGATTCACAAGAAATACATGGTAAGGACAGGGGCTTAGTTGGCTATATGCTACAAGCAGGATTCCCAAAGTGTCTCATGTATCTGCATTCCCAGGAATACAGGCTGAAGGGAGTGACCTGGGATTAGAAATCCTTTGAAAAAGGAACAGACATAACCAAATAGGACAGACACATGGCATAATACTGTACCTAACTCTTTATCAACCACTGCCACCTGGTGGCCAGTACCTTGTTAGGGGCTAAGCGATCAATACTATTGAACTTATCCCACTAACAACGACATGGGCAGTTATGCTACGTGTCCACTTTTTTCCTTACTAGTGCACACTAACATGTTGTGTGTTAAGCCTGTTCTTTAGCATGAGGTTTATTCCCTTTCATTTGGCTAATATTAGCTTGCACAATAAGCAAAATGCAAAATATTAAAACTCATACAGTATAATTAAAATCAGTATGGTTAAAATCAATTGTTAAAAGTTTGGCCTAAGAAATATAAGTTTACTGTGGTTTTTTTTATGTGAAAGCAAAATATCTTCCCGGAAAGAATATTACACAGCCAGGAATCTTACAAAGGAGTATCTTCTTCTAGCTGAGCTTCTGACAGTGGAGCATCTTCAAACAATCTAGACTGCCATCTGTGCAAATAAGCAGGAAAAGTGGTCCCTCAGGAAGTCAGCTCTTTTAGGGCTATCAAATGCAAAACCCAACATTTTGAACATCTTGTGTGTAACTGGCAGCCAATCAGATCTTTTGTATCCATCACCACAATAACAGAAGAGTAGTTGGAAGAGTTCTTGGAGGTCTTCTAGTCCAACCCCTTGCTCAAGCAGGAGATCCTATATCAGTGATGGCTAACCTTTTTGTCGTTGCATGCCAAAATCACACACATGCACCCATAATGTAATGCACCCTGTGCATCCCATCCCTTGTGCATGCACAAGTGATGCCTCAAATATGGCCTGCACCCAAGCATGCACATGCAACCCCCTGTGCTCCCCCAACCCCCTGTATCCTGTGCATGTGCATATGTCTCCTGCATGTGCTCTGCCTCCCATGCATGCACAGCTGGCCAGTGGGAGGCACACATGTATGTATGGTGGGGCTGAGCTGGGGTGACAGCTTGCGTGCCCACAGATAGGACTCTGCATGCCACCTGTGGCACATGTGCCAAATGGTTCACCATCATAGCCCTATACAATTTCAGAAAAATAGTTGTCCAATCTCTTCTGAAAACCTCTTAAGATGGAATACCCATAACTTCTAGAGGCAAGCCATTCCACTGATTAATTGTTCTCACTATCAGAAAATGTTTCCTTAGTTCTAGGTTGCTTCTCTCCTTGATTAGTTTCCACCCATTGCTTCTTGTTCTGCCTCCTGCCTGTTCTGCCAGCTAGTAACCTCATCTTTGCATCATGCATTAATTGCAAAATGTTTTGGTGATGAGAAAAAATACTGAGTAATAGCTCTGAAGATAAGAACTGAAGCCTCTGTAGAAAAACAGATAAATCAAAACCAATGGAGCAATAAGTCCTTACCTGAGACAATCAGATATTTCTCTTAAAAATGTTAGCATTGATCTATTTCTACAGGAAATAAGGATGGATTACCCTGTTTTCCTATTTATAATCTCTAAAAGTAAGAACTGGTAGAAGTATATTATAAAATACTGATTAAGTAGTTAGCAGGTTTTATGCTATGGTTATGGTTATGGGTCATCATTCATTACTAATTCATATCAATTCTATTTCTTTTAAAAGTAATATTTAAGTACCGGGAGAGGGTTCTCTGAGGTTGTATATAAAGCATGAAATTCTGTTTCACTGGATTTTAAAATACTGTACATATATTTCACTTGTTTATTAGTGCAAAAATGGAATAAGACTTTAAAACAAAAGGCAGGAAAACAGTGTTCTGGCTACAGGTGAATGGAGCATGAAACAAGACTCGGTATAATGCAAGTATATTCAAAAAATGCAAAACAATTCTTATAAAAAGTTCAGGCACTACTGAACGCTGTGATTTCACCAGAAACCTCTTCATATGTTTGTTCATAGTAATAGCAATAGCTCTTAGATTTATACACCACTTGTTAGTATCTTTACAACCCTCTCTAAGCAGTTTACAGATTCAGAATGATTGCCCCAACAATCTGGGTCCTTATTTTACCCAGCTCGGAAGGATGGAAGGCTGAGTCAACCTTGAGCCGGTGGTGAGATTTGAACTGCTGAACTGCAGCTAGCAGTTTGCTGAAGTAGCCTGCAGTGCTGCTCTCTAACCACTGCCCCACCTCGGCTGCATGAATAGTTAATATTATAATAATGTTATAATAATATTATATTATATTGTATTGTATTATATTGTATATTATATTGTATTATATTGTATATTATAATAATATTCATGAATAGTTAACTTAGTCCTTAAAAAGACATTCAAAGGCAATATGAAAAACATTACAAAAACAGCTTGATCACAGTGTTGTCACAATTATCAATAACTGGATAATATCTTTTCTCTAAGAGATATTGATGAAAACACCCCATTTGAACAATTCTGCTGTGGAACCGAATCCCGAAATATTTTGGTATTTAGTAATCAATTGTTATCTGTTATTCTCCACTTTCATACATTAAAACTGCAACAAATTTAACTTACTAAACTGGTTAATGTATTAAGTCCCCTGATATATTTTCAAATGGACATTTTTTATGTTTTTGACCAATGAATATTTTGTTAAGAATTCCAAAACTACACTACAAAAAATACAATTTTAGTTCTTTTAATCTTTGTTTCTCAATTCTCTTTTTAATCATTTGCTTCATTGACCACTTACTTGCTTAGTTTCACAGAATTATTATACTGCATCATAGAATATTGTATTTTCTCTGTCTGCTTGGAAAGGTGCCTCATTAAAGAACTTTAATATCTTTAAAATAGACTTTGGCTGTGGTCAAGAAAGCCTATAAAATGTTCTACAACATTTACCATAGATTGGAAAGTGAACTTCAGCTTATTTAAGTAATTGAAATGTTAGAATACTTGAACAAAGAAATATATATTTTCCTCATGAGCACACATTTATAAAAGCAGGGGGGGGACTTGATTTACAGGCCAAATTTAAATTCAAGATATTGGGAAGAAATAAAATACTGTATTATTAGAATGATAATAATAAGAAAAGTAGCTCCCACTAAAAGAAAAAGAATGAAAGAAAGTACTTCTGATATAAATCATAGTCAAATAGATATCATCCAAGTAAAGTGAGTGGAGAGCAGAGGTAGTATTCCACATATACAAGGCTAGATGGCTTTTTAGAAAAGTAGAAGTCATAAAATATCATTCTTAAATTAGGTAGGTTTTGAAGACTTAGGGACAATATTTGTCTTTTTCCAGTCTTCTGACGTAGTTACCAACCTCCACAGTTCTCAGAATACATAGAAGCATTCCTTTCAAGTCCATTTAGGCATAGAAATTCAATTATTAATAAATAAATAAAATAAATTTAAGAAGGGTCAAGTGTTGTAAAGCTATTATTTCTTTCATTCTTGATTGCCTGGTGCTCTCTATCTTCTTTATGTAGCTTCAGTTGCCACCCTCTCCTTACATCAATTGTTCTGCTTTGAACAATCCAAATGTAGATTCCCTTTGAGCCAAAGAGGGGTTGAAACACTTTGCTCCTTCCTTCAAACAGTAGACCCACCCTTCTATTAAATGCCTTTTACTACAGATATATTCCCCCAAAAGGGGGATATTTTTTGATATTACTAGCTTCCCTGGTGAGCAGAAGTTCCTCTTAAACTTGAGGGTTTGGAATATTGTTTCTGTAGATTTGCTACTTTCTGATATACTTACTTAATGGTTGCATATCTCTTTGATATATAAAGCACTTGCAAACAGATTTTTCAGTTTCACATTTCACTTTTATAGCCTGGGTTTTTTTCAATATAAAACATTTGCCCAAGCCTTATTGGGAGATATAAAAAAACCTCTGTCAAGAGTCCAATGCTTTTGTGCCTCTTTTGAGTCCATCTAATTGGGTATAGTTTGGGGGGAGGGAAGAACCCCTGATAAACCATACTCATCTTTAGTTCAATGGATTAATGTGGCCATTTCTCTAAGGAACCAACAGATTAAGATAACTAACTCTAATCTTGCATTTTCTTGGCTAAATAAATTCCAGCTTTTCTATTATTCTTCAGAATACTTGGTTTCAGCAAAAATGAACTGTCTCTAATTTGTTAATAATTATACTGATTTATACCTGCTCCATCTACTATGTTGGAAGTGAAGTTCAATGCTTAGAAGACATGTCAGTTGGAAATGAGTAGTTAGCATCAGATAGCATGGGGCATATTTTAGACATATGGTCAACTAAAGCATAAACCTAGTGGGAGTTGTCAAGTGTCATTGTTACCCTAAGGATATCTAGCATACACCCAGCTCATTTCTGTGGCTGCTTTCTAAAGACAATGATCAAAGATGTTAACGGCAAGCAAAAGCAATCAGTGCATTAAGATTCCCCAGAAGGCATATCATTTGAAACCTCAGCTTTGTGAAAACAATTCGGTACTTCAAAAGGTACCATTAACAGTCTGGAGATGTTTTGTGTCATTATATAATGTCTATTTTTCAGGTGCACACTGATCCATAGTCATTATTAGAGGGAGGATGTTTTGTGTTCATGAAATACATTAAAAGTACAATTCCAACACATTGTGAGCCATTTTATTTAGTTAATCTATTTCAGGAGTCAAGGAAACACAACATTATTGCTCTGATTTAAACTTAGCCGTGTTGGATACCAGGCTAATGGAAAAATAAGTGCACCATTGTGCCTACCATCCCTGTCTTACTGTCTTTTTATCCTTCCTATCACTACTCTCGTTAATGCAAATGTTAATGCAAACTATAATTCTATGCTTGTCTGACAAACAAACAAACAAACAAATAAATAAATAAATAAATAAATAAATAAATTTATCTTGTGAACTGCCCTGAGTCTCCAGAGAAGGATGGCATACAAATATAATTAATAATAATAATAATAATAATAATAATAATAATAATAATAATAATAATACCAACTACAACAACAACAAAACAACCACAACCACAACCACAACCATAACCATAATTAATTAATAAATGAGAGGTTTTCCCTTTTTTGTCTTGCTTTCTTCTTAGAGTCTATGAACATTTTGCCATAAAAATTATTCACCCTTATATTATTAGATGTTCTCGGCTGCTGATGAATAGAGAAGCAAGTTGTGTGCTGCATGGAATCACACTTAAAATGGATGGTATGAAATGTGTGTACCGCCTTCTCTGATGCCAGCAAGACAAGATCTCACTAGCTTGAGAATGTCACATAAAACATATTATTATCCAGGCGTTTCAAAGTGCAGAACTAAGAGATGTATTGCTTAGTTGGTCAACCAGTAAAGTAACAGTGCTAAATAACTAGACGTGCCTATTGTATGATGACCAAACAAAGGAGAAGACAAAGAGGTGAAACAACTACAGGACATGACCTTAGATGTAGTATTTCATCAGAAAACTTGTAATCCATGACCCGGCATTCTTGTCTGGACATCTCTGGATTACATATCTTTAGAAAAGATAAATAGATATCAGGATATCCTTTTGGGTGAGGTTTTTTTTTCTTCTCCAATCACATGTACGGAAAAAAAGATACCATTAATTTCAAATTAATTTACAATATGTCATTTTTGCAATTTTGGTATACATAGATTAACCAATACCACCTCCTTACGATTTAACATCTGGACCAAAAGAGGGAAGGGGGCATCGATCTCTGGGGTGGCAGAGGGTCGGAATATCCCGGTGTTGCTGGGGAGAGGTAGATATGGCGGGAGCCACGGAGTTAGCCGTTCCAGGGGAACGAGGGATCGCTGTTTAATAACTATCCCTTGTTCCGGCTCCGTGAGCTCAACCCAGGGCACTGGTGATGAGTGTAACTCTGGCCCTGGGCTCAGGTTGCTGCTGCTCAATGCCAGGTCGGTGGTAAATAAAGCTCTCCTCATCCGGGATTTAATCCTGGATGAGGAGGCCGACCTGGCATGTGTAACTGAAACCTGGCTGGGCCCGGAGGGAGGAGTTCCTCTCTCGGAAATCTGCCCAGCTGGGTTTCAGATATGGCATCAACCTCGACCCCAGGGAAGGGGGGGAGGAGTGGCTATTGTAGCCAGGGAGAGCCTTGGCCTGCGTAGGCTCGTTGCTCCGGAGATTGCGGGTTGCGAGTCCCTCCTTGTGAAGTTGGACTTAGGGGTTCAGGTGGGCTTGTTTCTCACGTACCTGCCTCCCAGCTGCGTGTCAAAAGCCCTGCCTGTGCTACTCGAGGAGGTAGCCGGGTTGGCGGTGGAGTTCCCCGGACTTATTGTCCTGGGGGACTTCAATCTGCCGTCACTCGGCGAAACCTCTGGGTTGGCACAGGAGTTCATGGCCACCATGACAGCCATGGACCTGACTCAAGTAGTTCAGGGTCCGACTCACGAGGGAGGGCACGCACCTGACATGGTATTCCTCTCTGAGCAACTGAGTAATGGTCTGAGACTAAGGGGCTTAGATGCGCTGCCTTTGTCATGGTCAGACCATTTCCTACTACGGCTTGACTTCCTGGCTCCAATCCTTCCCCGCAGGGAGGCGGAACCAATTAAGATGTTCCGCCCCAGACGCCTGATGGACCCTGAGGGCTTTCAGACGGCGCTTGGGGTTATACCAGAGGCACTTGTCCACAGTCCGGCAGAGTCTCTTGCGGAGGCCTGGAACAAGGCCGCAGCGGAGGCTCTTGACCGGATTGCGCCTTTGCGACCTCTCCGAGGTGCTAGACCCCGTAGAGCTCCATGGTTCAACGAGGAGCTCCGGGAGTTGAAACGCCAGAAGAGACGTCTAGAGAAGCGATGGAGGAAGAGTAGGTCTGAATCCGACCGAACACTTGTAAGAGCTTTTATTAAGACTTACAAAGTGGCGCTCAAGGCGGCAAGATGCGCGTACCATGCCGCCTTGATTGCATCAGCGGAATCCCGCCCGGCCGCTCTGTTTAGGGTGACCCACTCCCTTCTTAACCAGGGGGGAGTTGGGGAGCCCTTACAGAGTAGTGCCGAGGACTTTAACACGTTTTTCGCTGATAAAGTCGCTCGGATCCGAGCCGACCTCGACTCCAATTGTAAAACAGAGTCGACTGACAACGAGTCAGTCGAGGTGACTGGGGCACGTACTTGTCCACCTGTCTGGGAAGAGTTTGATCTGGTGACACCTGATGAAGTGGACAAGGCCATCGGAGCTGTGAGTTCCGCCACCTGTTTACTGGATCCGTGTCCCTCCTGGTTGGTTTCGGCCAGCAGGGAGGTGACACGGAGCTGGGCCCAGGAGATTACCAACGCTTCCTTGGGGAGGGGAGTTTGTCCATCACTCTATAAAGAAGCGCTTGTGCGCCCCCTCCTCAAGAAGCCCTCCCTGGACCCAGCCGTACTTAACAACTACCGTCCAGTCTCCAACCTTCCCTTTATGGGGAAGGTTGTCGAGAAGGTGGTGGCACTCCAGCTCCAGCGTTCCTTGGAAGAAGCCGATTATCTAGGTCCCCAGCAGTCGGGTTTCAGGGCCGGTTACAGCACGGAAACCGCTTTGGTCGCGTTGATGGATGATCTCTGGCGGGCCCGGGACAGGGGTTTATCCTCTGTCCTGGTGCTCCTTGACCTCTCAGCGGCTTTCGATACCATCGACCATGGTATCCTTCTGCACCGGCTGGAGGGGCTGGGAGTGGGAGGCACTGTCCTTCAGTGGTTCTCCTCCTACCTCTCTGGCCGGTCGCAGTCGGTGTTAGTGGGGGGCCAGAGGTCGACTCCTAGGTTTCTCCCTTGTGGGGTGCCTCAGGGGTCGGTCCTCTCCCCCCTACTATTCAACATCTACATGAAACCGCTGGGCGAGATCATCCAAGGTCATGGGGTGAGGTATCATCAATATGCCGATGATACCCAGCTTTACATCTCCACCCCATGCCCAGTCAACGAAGCGGCGGAAGTGATGTGCCGGTGCCTGGAGGCTGTTGGGGCCTGGATGGGTGTCAACAGACTCAAGCTCAACCCGGATAAGACGGAGTGGCTGTGGGTTCTGCCTCCCAAGGACAATCCCATCTGTCCGTCCATCACCCTGGGGGGGGAATTATTGACCCCCTCAGAGAGGGTCCGCAACTTGGGCGTCCTCCTCGATCCACAGCTCACATTAGAACAACATCTTTCAGCTGTGGCGAGGGGGGCGTTTGCCCA
This sequence comes from Erythrolamprus reginae, assembly GCF_031021105.1. Taxonomy (NCBI): domain Eukaryota; kingdom Metazoa; phylum Chordata; class Lepidosauria; order Squamata; family Dipsadidae; genus Erythrolamprus; species Erythrolamprus reginae. Next base: position 164,227,476 of record NC_091950.1, read on the forward strand.
GGTTCGCCTGGTGCACCAGTTGCGGCCCTATCTGGACCGGGACTCATTGCTCACAGTCACTCATGCCCTCATTACCTCAAGGTTCGACTACTGTAATGCTCTCTACATGGGGCTACCTTTGAAAAGTGTTCGGAAACTTCAGATCGTGCAAAATGCAGCTGCGAGAGCAGTCATGGGCCTACCTAGGTATGCCCATGTTTCACCATCACTCCGCAGTCTGCATTGGTTGCCGATCAATTTCCGGTCACAATTCAAAGTGTTGGTTATGACCTTTAAAGCCCTTCATGGCATCGGACCAGAATATCTCCGAGACCGCCTCCTGCCGCACGAATCCCAGCGACCGATTAGGTCCCACAGAGTGGGCCTTCTCCGGGTCCCGTCAACTAAACAATGTCGGTTGGCGGGCCCCAGGGGAAGAGCCTTCTCTGTGGCGGCCCCGGCCCTCTGGAACCAACTCCCCCCAGAGATTAGAACTGCCCCTACTCTTCCTGCCTTCCGTAAACTCCTTAAAACCCACCTTTGCCGTCAGGCATGGGGAAACTGAAACATCTCCCCCTGGGCACGTTAATTTATGCATGGTATGTCTGTGTGTGTGATTGTTAGCATATGGGTTTTTTTTAAAAATATTAAATATTTTAAATTTGTCTGATTGCTTATGATTTGTTTTTACATGTTGTGAGCCGCCCCGAGTCTTCGGAGAGGGGCGGCATACAAATCTAAGTAATAAATAAATAAAATAAATAATTATTCCAATTCCTCATATGGTAAAAAAAAAAAAGTAAAAAAAAGACTGTATACATTTTAGGCTGTTACTATTCTTAATCACATTGAATTAATTAGATCAAAATGTTTCAATTTTCTCAAAAATCTCCATATCAATTTTCATATATACTTTAAACCCTCTTTCATAATAAATGCCCTTTAGAATAAAAGAGAAAAGCAAAAGAACTTTAAGGGAAAAGAAAAGGAGCAAGTATCTCCAACACAGTATTTAAATTACTAAAAAAAGAAAAAAATAGCTAAAATATATAGAGAGAGGGCAAAAAAAAGAGGAGCTCACCATATAATATATCCCAAATATCACCAAATTAATAAACCAAATTAAAAAAGAACCTAATTAAAAATAATTCAATTTCATGAATATAGATTATTATTATTATTATTATTATTATTATTATTATTATTATTATTATTATTATTATTTCTTGGATTTGTATGCCGCCTCTCTCCGTAGACTCGGGGTGGCTAACAACAATGATAAAAACAGCATGTAACAATCCAATACTAAAACATCTAAAAAAACCTTATTATAAAACCAAACATACATGCAAACATACCATGCATAAATTGTAAGGCCTAGGGGAAAGGAATATCTCAGTTCCCCCATGCCTGATGGCAGAGGTGGGTTTTAAGGAGCTTACAAAAGGTGAGGAGGGTGGGGGCAATTCTAATCTCTGGGGGGAGCTGGTTCCAGAGGGCTGGGGCTGCCACAGAGAAGGCTCTTCACCTGGGTCCTGCCAAATGACATTGTTTAGTTGACGGGACTCAGAGAAGGCCCACTCTGTGGGACCTAACTGGTTGCTGGGATTCGTGCGGCAGAAGGCGGTCCCGGACATAATCTGTTCCGGTGCCATGAAGGGCTTTATAGGTCATAACCAACACTTTGAATTGTGACCGGAAACTGATTGGCAACCAATGCAGACTGTGGATAGAGAATAATAATAAAGATTAAAGAAGATTAGATAAAAACAGGGAGAAAATAAGAGAAGAGAAAAAAGAGAGAAAAGGATAAGAAAAAGGAAGGATTTAAACAGAACTAAATACTCCATATATTCATCATACCCTGTTCTGGTTATAAAGCTTTCAATCCATAACACTTTCAATCCAATAACGTCATCCTACCCTATTCTACAGGGGGGGGGGGAGAGGTCACTGTATGGCCAGTGTAATCATCTTCCCTGTATTAATTATAACACTAGGATATCCTTTATCACGCATAACTATGGTAGTTATGTGGGAGGAATTTTTTTTTAACAGTATAAAAAAGAAAGTAGGCAATAATGTGTGGGACCACCATAACAATAAAGCACATTCTTTTTTTAAAAAAAATGAGCATGTTTATTGTAATCATAATGGTGGGATGCATAGCACTAAAATAAGAAGTCCTCTTAAGGTTTCACATGCTGTTGGAGTCAAGCTATTATTCCTAATATTTAGATAAATGGATTAACTAGTCTAATCAGTGGAAGACAGATATCTAGGTTTTCTTGTTTCCTAGTCTACTTAAACAGTATATCCATGCACATGCATTCAATAAATACTCCTAATTTTTGTTGGTGAATGCAGCAATACATCTTATAAAATGTTATCCAGCAATGAACTATTTATTTATCCATACAATTTTTTAAGACAATTGTCTCACATTTCTGGATATTGTGATCTTATAACACAGCAAAAACAAACAAAATGGATGGTAGTGAATCATGAAATCGAAGTAGTCATTAAGGCCATTTATACTGTAACCTACTGCTCTGTGCAGGAATTCAAATTAAAGTATAAGTAAGAGATGATTGTCTGGTCTCCTTTTAAATACATCCATGGGAATCAGTATTCAGCCACAACTTGCCTTTTTGGTAGGACTTTTTATTCTACTATTTCATTGGAATCTGTTATTCTGCAACTTCAACTCATTATTGCCTGGCTCACGCTCTGAAACCACAAAGAAGAGAGCATGACCTTATTCTATCTGACATTGTTTTTTGCTATTTCAAGAATATATTTATATCACCAGTCTGGTTTTAATAATAAACACTGCACATTCCTTCATTGTTTCTCCAAAAGACTCACTGTTTAGACTCTCTTTATCTTTATTGCTGTTTTCTGGACCTGATGCACTTTGTCTTACTCTTAGCAATATTCAAGAGAGGGTCTGCTCAATGCTAATGCCATTAAGATGTTATGTGATATGACTGTTAATACAAACTAAAATTGCACTTGTTTCTTTGCAGCTGTATTAACTTGTATTTAATTCCCTGTGAATTACTATACCCATATCTTACTCATAAGTATTATTATCAGTAACAATAGTACCTAGACTTATTGTTGTGGTTAGCTCTGGCCCAGCTCCTGCCCCAAGGACTGTGGATGTGGGGGAGACATCCACATGCTGCAGGCCTGTTTTGCCCCCAGTGGAATCTGCTGATGAAGGCCCCTCTGACCAAGAAGACATGAGTGACAGGGAGGAGGAGAGTGTGGCAGACAGCTCAGAAGGAGATCAATTATCTAGCTCCTCCTTGGATTCAGAACAAGAGTTAATGATACAGCCACGCATGAGGAGAGCGATGCATAGGCAGCAACAACTGAGAGATTATTATCAAAGAGAAATGAGGCCACCTGTGGTTGGGTGGGGCTGTGGTAATTAGTGAGGCTGCTATAAATAGCAGCATGTGGGTTTGGCCATTTTGGAGGATTATCTGATCGTTGTGTTTCGTGACTGCTTTACTGACTTTGACCTTTTGTGTGCTGATTTTTCCCCGCTTTGAAACTAAACCAGAGCAAAGTGTGTTTCACTTTGTGAAAGAAGAAGGACTGTGAATTGCCTCCCAGCTGCAAGCTAAAGTATCTCAGAACTGATAAGGGACTTGTACCAATTACCAGTTTGTTTGGAGACCAGTGCTCTTTGCTATACCAAAAGAGGGCTTGGTTTATGTGAATTTTCATTATAAAGAACATTGTTTTGAATTTTCAAACGTGTGTGTGTCTGAAATTTGTACCTCTGAATTTTTGGGAGGAGTCTACCAGAGAGCCTGACAGAACACTTATATACCATTTCAGTGCTTTACAGCCCTCTCTAAGCAGTTTACAGACCTAGCATATTGCCCCCAACAATCTGGCTCCTCATTTTACTGACCTTGGAAGGATGGAAAGCTAACTCAACCGGTCAGCAGAACAGGGGCGGGTTCCAGTTAAATTTTGCTACTGGTGCACAGCTGCACATGTGCGCTTCCCACCATGTGATTTTACTTCCGCATATGCTCAGGATTTACAATCCAGCTGTGCTTTGGATGAAGAGTAAAGATCTGCATTAATGCGTGGGCGGGTGTGAGCATTTTTTTTGACGCAGAGAAGCCATCTAAGCCAGAAAAAAAAAATCACTGAAAATTGCATCATCATCGGGCTCCTACCGGTGTGGAACTCTGGACCGCACTGGTAGGATCCCACCACTGAAGCAGAATAAGCCTGCAATACTCCATTCTAACCACTGTGCCACCATAGCTCTTTATCAAACCAAGGATCTCCCATTATAGATTTGTACCTTTGATCTCTTTCATTATGTATCTGTTAAATTTCACTCTCACAATTTAAAGCCATTTATCTAACCTCTTAACATCTTCTTGAATGATATTTCTCTGTTTTAAGGTATTATACAATAATTGGTATTAGCTTGAAATCTAATTTAAAAAAATCTCATCTACCCTGCAAAGTTGTCATTAACAAAGGAGTAAGCCTTGCGATGCCACTTAGAGCAATGATGGCAAACCTTTTTTTCCTCAGGTGGCGAAAGAGTTTGTGTCCATGCTATTGTGTATGCACAAGTGCCCACTCCTATAGTTCAATGCCTGGGGGGGGCAAAAATAGATTCTCCTGCCCCCCTTCCCCCGAGACCCTCTGGAAGCCAGAAATGGCCTATTTCCCAACTTCTGGTGGGCCCAGTAGGCTCATATTTTACCTTTCCCAGGTTCCAAAGGTTTCCCTGGAGCTGGGGAAGAGCAAAAATGACCTCCCCCATCCCCTGGAGGCTCTCTGGAAGCCAAAAATGTCTTCCCAGAGCCTCTGTGAGAGCCAAAATTCAGCTGGCTGGCATACACACATGAGCTGAACTAGGGCAATGGCTTGTGTGCCAGCAGATATGGCTTCATGTGCCTCCTGTGGCACCCATGCCATAGGTTCGCCATCACTGATTTAGAGTATCCTTTAACTAAATAATCATTGATGGTGCACATTTTCAGTTCAGGTATGTATTCCCTATTACAATGCCTTACATTTAATTGCTGGTAATTTACTAATCTTGTTTTACATAAAACAAGGCAAGGCTACACTGAATTATACTAATCACTCCATTGTTTTCAAGATGCCTGCAAGTCATTTCTTATGATATCCACTCCAAAATCTGTTTTTCAATCCTGCCTTTTTTCATATTCAACTTATCTTTATATAAAATCAAAGGGAATGCAATATCTACCTATAAACAACAACTGCAATGTTTATGAAATGTTTCGAGGCTGTGGTTGTGTAGCACATATTATTTATAGCACTCTAACTTTCCATCATTAGATTGCTCAAAACAATTTAGAGAACATGAAATACATTAGTAATTAAAATAATTATCAACCAACTCAGAAACAAAGCTGAGAATTGATACAGGTAATCCTAAATGTACAATGGTAATTGAATCTGGAATCATGGTCATAAATCATGCCAGTCATTAAGCAAATCACCATGCGACTGCATCTGATTATTTGACCATTTTGCAACAGTTGTTAAAGCAAATTCATTTTCTACAATGGGCAGGTTTTATGCTGGAAATCAGAAGTAAACTTCAGAAAAAGCATTGTAAATTGTGGTCATGTGACTAAAGGACATTGCAAACAGTCATAAATAAAGGCCAGATGTCCGAATCTTCGGAGAGGAGCGGCATACAAATCTAAATAATAATAATAATAATAATAATTATTATTATTATTATTATTATTATTATTATTATTATTTATCATATGGTCCAAATGTGATCATATGACAATAGGGGAGAATTGTCAGAATTGTCAAATCATAGATAATCCTAGGGAGCTCCAGCTAAGCAACTGGCTATATAAGCATAACAATACTTAATTCTATAGCGATTTCATCCTAAAGATGCATTTTGTAACACAATAGGTTCCTAGTGAGTATTATGCAGTTAGTTTCAAGAAGAGCGAAGGAAGGAAAGGTTATCTCTACAAATTATATATTCAGCTGCTAAATCTGCACACGTTCCCTTCAACATGACTCTAATTTGCTACCTGCATCAAGAAATAAAATGTAATTTTCATTTATGTAATATACTATGTAAAGATATTGATTTCATGCATCTATTTTATGCTCATGGTGTTAATTTTATGAAGAAGTGAGTTGAAGGAATCTGGGATTAATCTTCCTCAATTAAATGAATTATGTAACAGCTATCAGTTAGTCTGTGATCAGTAAGCATTTTTCACAAACAAAAATCAAAGTCTAAATATTTTCCACTAATGAAAGCAGAGAGAAGGGGGAGTAGGAAAATAAACACTTTACTAGCACAGAAGAAATATTCCTAGAACTCTGGCACAAATGGCATGAAGAGCCATATCTGAGGGTATATGAAGCGTTGCCCTATGTCAGCTCCAGCACACATATGTGTTCTGACTAGCTGATTTTTGGCCTTCTGGTGGGTGGGATAGGCCATTTTTGCCCTCTCTAGGCTTCAGGAAAGTCTCTGGAGCCTGTGGATGACAAAAAGCCTGACCCAATGGGCCTACTGAAAGTTTGGGAATGAATATCTGGTTAACCCATTGGGCTGTTTTTCCCCTGTCCAGACTTCAGGAAAAATGTGAAAAACAGCCCAAAGGGTCTACCAGAAGTTTATTTCCAAACTTTCGGTAGGCCCATTGGGGCCATTTTTTTTTTTTTTTTGCCATCCACAGGCTCTGGAGGCTTTCTTAAAGCCTGAGAGGGTGAAAAACAGTCCAATGGGCCTACCAAAATTCAGAGGCTTCAGTGAGGCCTGCCTATCTGGGGCAGCACAGTAGGTTGTGCATGCATGTGGGGGTAGAGCATTCATATGTGTGTGGGCATACACATATGCATTATTGCACATGTGCGCACCCTTTTGGCACTTGAGAAAAAATGGTTTGCCATCACTGTCCTAGGTTAAGAAAAAGTTTAAAAAAATCTTTCTACCAAACAAATTATGTTACCCAGACTTCTTTCAATTCCTATAATAAATAATAATTGTTAGCATTGATTTGAAAAGCTGACTTATGTATGAACACGAAAGTAGATTTTTATTTAAGTTTCCTACAGAGGATAGGGAAAAAATGTTAAATTCTTTTAATTGTGAGAAATTTTGGTTTATTGACTTCTAACCTCTTTTTGTCATGTGGTCATATATTCTTATGTGACGATTTTAGTACTGCTAAGAGGTATAATTTAACTTTATACATTTCTCTATTTTGTGTAACAATGGTAGCTAAGGGGTTCTTTGAGGTCTAATTTACAATAGCTAATGAAAACATAATTTTCCTGTGCTATTCTTAATAGTCTTCTTTTGAAATTACATCCACTGCATTTTTCCCCTAATTGTCCAAATTCAATTAGTTTTCAATCATTGCCAGTTTATTAAGCTTTCCCACTGTTAAATTAAAGAACACATTCCTCCGAGATACCAATATGCAAGGAAGCTTCCACTTCAACAGCTGTGCTTTCAAGTAAGACCAACAGCTCATCAGATCTGGAGTGGGGGGAGGGTTGGCTTTCTTAGCTCATTCATAATGTGTAAATAAACTCGCAGTGCCATCCATCTGGCATTGAAAATGATAATAAAGTTCAGCGGAAAGTTTTATCAGTAAATTCCATAGTAACTGGAGCAGAGCAAGGCTCAATTTGTCACCAGAACAGTCTAAATGGTGCATTTTAACCATTGTTCTCTTTTGTTTGGTAGCAGCTTTTCAGAAAAATGTCCCAGCAGTGCCTGGATATCTTCACAGAAGAGGAGCTCAGGATAGCAAAGAGGAGGATGTATGTAATCTCTCTGGTCAGAGTAATGAAACTAGAAGGAGTCCTTAGTGCTCTCTGAGATTGGTTGTGTTCTTGCAGACAGTTGATAATTGAAACTAGATAACATCATGGATAGGGGACTGGAGGCTAAAACATATGAAGAACAGTTGTAGCAATTGCATATGTCTAGTATAATAATAATAATAATAATAATAATAATAATAATAATAATAATAATAATAATAATTATTATTATTATTATTATTATTATTATTATTATTATTATTATTATTATTATTATTTATTAGATTTGTATGCCGCCCCTCTCCGAAGACTCGGGACGGCTCAGAACAATAATAAAAACAATATTATAGCAAAACAAATCTAATATTAAAAAAGAAGCATATAAAACCCTATCATATTTAAAAACCAAACAACACATACATACCAACACATACAAACAACACATACATACCAAACATAAAATATAAAGAACCTGGGGGGAAGGTGTCTCAACTCCCCCATGCTGCTGGCGGTATAGATGGGTCTTGAAAAGAAGGAATAGGAGGAGGCATGATAGCAGTGTTTCAATGACTAAGAGGCTGCCACAAAGAAGAGAGGTCAACCTATGAAGGTCGCCCAGAAAGTATTGCACCCCATTTTTTTTCTTCAACAATCATTTATTGAACACAATGAAACTTATAGACATGAAAGAATTATGTTTCTTATACCTTCCCTATTTTTCCATGTAATCTCCATCCCGTTCTATGGCCTTCCTCCAGCAAGACACAAGTGCATGTATGCCCTGTCGGTATCATTCCTTGTTCTGGTCACAAACCCATTTTTGCACTGTGTGAATCACCTCTTCGTCATCCTCAGCTGTGCTCAGCGACTAACCATACTTTTGTCGACTGTAGATTCTCCATAAACTGTACACAAACATTTGTGAATGTTCCCAACAGTTTCTTTATCCGCAGTGAGAAATTCAATGATAACACGCTGCTTGTAACGTACATCACTTACAGACGCCATTTCAAAACACTGCTGCAGCTATGCTATCTGTCTGAAGAAATGCAAAATTTACACATGCACTCCTGACAATTCAAATAACATACATCTAAAGTTTCACATTCGTACCATTACTGTAGGCTGAGAAAAAAATGTGGTGCATTACTTTCTGGCCGACTCTCGTATTCTCCAAAGCACCTGAAGGCAGGACAAGAAGCAATGGTTGGAAATGAATCAAGGAGAGAAGCAACCTAGAAGTAAGGAGAAATTTCCTGACAGTTGGAACAATCAGTCATTTGCCTCCAGAAGTTGTGGCTGCTCCATCCATGGAAGCTTTTAAAGAATAGATGGAATAACCATTTTTCTGAAACAGTAGCAGGATCCTGCTTGAACAAGAGTTGGACTTGAAGACCTGCAAAATCCCTTCCAACTGTGTCGTTCTGCTAGTCATGATAATGTTACCTAGTTGGATAATGAAAAGTCTGCAAGAAAACAACCAAGCCTCAGAGAGCTCTAAGGGGCCCCACAAATATTTTATTAATCATGGAAATAGATCAGGCTACCATAACTGGTTTGCAAATAGCTGGACTCTTATCTACCATCCTATTGTCATCTCAAATGTCAATAGGATATCCCTACCCATATATATATCCCCTTGGTTCTGATTTACATCTTACGTAAGATTTCTACACAGGGGTGGGCTACTGCCTGGATGGGGGGGCAGGGAATGCAGTGGGATAGTGAAAATGGAGCTCCACTCCAGAGCACCCAATTTGTACTGAAAGATGTTGAAAGAAAATGCAAGGCACCCTGCATAAACCACTCCCACAGTGTGGTAGTAAAAATTTTGGTAGCCATTCACTGCTTCTACAGCATCAATAAAATAAATGCATGGTTGGTCTGCCTTATCAGTCTGCTTTTCAGGTGTTCCTAGAAGTAATTTCACCGCCCTTGCTATTCTTTTTTTTAATATATATTTAAATGAAATTAGAAAAGTAGTGAGGATTGTGCCAGGCCTTTGAGTGATATACCAAGAGCTTTATTCCAAAAGTAGTCGGTAAAAAGCAGGAGTAAAGTGAAGATTATTTCATGATAATTAATGTTGTTATTTTACTGAAAGAGTAGTAGATCCTTGGAACAAACTTCCAGCACACGTGGTTGGTAAATTCACAGTAACTGAATTTAAACATGCCTGGGATAAACATATATCCATCCTAAGATAAAATACAAAAAATAGTATAAGGGCAGACTAGATGGATCATGAGGTCTTTTTCTGCCGTCAGTCTTCTATGTTTCTATGTTATTAACATGAACTATGAAGAAGAATATAAAGCCAACTTTGTGTTGAGCTGATCTCTTGGTGATTGTATTAGAGCAATTTTATTGTTTATTTATAAATATCAAACAGTTTAGAAGCTGTCCTGTTCCATGTGACTGGGTATCTTAGAGTTTAAAAAAATAGAAACTATAAAATAAGATCAAAGATCAGATGCCTTCAAGAGGAAATCATATATACCAGATGAAAGATCCCACAGAAGCTCAACCATCACTCTATTTCAGGGTCTGGGAAAATAGCCAAATTTTCAATGATTTCCTAATCTTCATGAGAATGGGAACTGTATGGATTTCTGGAAGGATGCTATTTTAGGCACCACGGCAAAGAACGTGCATTTCAAGGATAAGCAATGCCTCAAATAACCAGGCACTATGCCATGCATGACATTGTAGGTGGTTATCTGTAGCTTGAATTGAATTTAGAAGCCAACTGGCAACCAGTATGGCTCATGGGACAGTAGTATCATATGGTCATACTACTCATTACTGCTCACATTGATGTGTTTTGAATCAGTAGTAGCTTTCAAATGATCTTCATGGATGGCCTGGTGGAGAACACATTGCTGTGTTCCATTTGTCAGATAAATAGGGTGTAAGTGACCATCTGAAGGTCCCCTCCATTCCAGGAATAAGTGCACTTAGCCTACTAGATGGATCTATGTGCAAAGCTTTACATGGCTATCACTGCCATTTGCTCATCTCAAAAGAGCTGTGCATCCAAGAAGACCCTCAATATGCTCAAAGGTTTTGAATGAGAAAGTTTTACCCCAACTAAGGCTGAAAATGGAAGATACCTCAGGGCTTGGGGGAGCACAATCATTCAGTCTTGTCAGGATTCAGTGTGACCCATACTGCTTCCAGACCCACAGAGATTCTGGACAGGACACCAGCAGAATCACTTGAATATCCTGGGATCAAGGTATCCAACTGTGTATTATCAGCACAGTGACGATACAGGAATGTTAATCAGTGAATGGTTCCTCATTCAATATACTGTGGACAGATTCCATTAGTTACTACATGTTCTACATTACTACATTGCTACATGTTCTCCAATGTCAGTCTTTCATTCTGATATCATAGTCAAAATGCTTCTTTTCCAATCTTATGCTAGATTTATCCTTGCTGCGGTCAACATCAGTGATGGGCTGCGGAAATTTTTACTGCCACACTGTGGGCATGGCTTATTTTGTGGGTGTGGCTTGCTGGTCATGTGACTCGGTAGGAGTGGCTTCCTGACCATGTGACCAGGTGGGAGTGGCTTGACAATCATGTGACCGGGGATGGCTTAAGTGTCATGTGATTGGGTGGGAAAGGCTTACCAACCAAGATAAGTTTTCAAATAGGTGTTTGGACTCTTTTTCAGTTGATTAAGTCACATTTGAATAGCCACAAAAAGAACAAATTATAGACAGCATTATTTGTTGAGGAGCACAGTAACATTTTAAGGTTTTGTACTGAACCCACAAGATTCAGTATGATAATAAATTAGGCAGGTAGCTCAATTTTCTTTAATTGCTATAAAAGTTCAGTTCTAGATAATGATTAAAATGATTAAAGCGTTTATCGGTAAAAACATACTATTTAATTATTTCCTATTTTTAAAGTAATTAAGGATCATACTAAGGTACTAGAGAAGGAAGGACAATAAAAAATGATTAAGTATTCAATAAGTTGTGCATAAACATACTACCCCCATTGTGCACGTACACTGCCCCATGGGGGCAGCAGGCCATTACTAGTCAATATGTATCTGAGTAAATTATAATATTCAGCCTAGTAGAAATATGCATTTCAGAGTATAATTTATTTTTAGACGTTTAATTTTAATAATGTATTTTTTCTACACTTTTGAAATTTTCAAATTATTACCTCATTTGTTGTGGCATTTCCAACATTGGCTGTTGAATATCTATTTTAGCCATTGTAAATGGAGTTATATATCATGTAAAACATTTTGTATCAATTTTCCCTTTATAGTGTAACTTGAAGTAAATTTCATGGTTTTTTTTCCCCCTAATAGCCACAGGGGTAATTGCCTCTTTCAAATTTTGCATCAGTTTGGTTATATAGTTTTTAATTTTTTCCATCTTTGTATCATATTTCAGCAATGACTTATAAATAGGGGACTCGGGTTCCATAGAAGAAGATGATTTTAAAACAGAGGAATGTCCTTTGTCAAGGACAATCCTTTTAGGGTTCGTTGTAAATTAGGACATTTGACAAGCTACCAAAGAAAGAAAGCAAAAACTAAAACTCCTAGATTATTATAACCCTAGTCCTATTTCTCTCTTCTGAATAATTTCAGCTTTTAAGCACATAAACATGCTATTAACAACTTTTCTGCAGGAGTATGGTGGTTCACGTAGTTAGGATGCTCGGTTGGAGATCAGCAAGCCCACGTTCGAGTTCAGAGTGTTGCCATGGGGTGGTGTGAGCTCCTGTTCTTCGTATCAGCTCCTGCCAGGAACATGAAAGAAGACTCCAACTGTAGGTCCCTCAGGCAACAGAAATGTTACCTTTCAACCCAGAAGCATCTCGGTACTTCGATACGTGAGTGATGTGATACGAACAACTTCTCTCATTGTGTTGCTTTCCAGATCTGCTTAATCTGAACAGAATCATTATTATTGCTCAACTATCCAGAAGTACTCTTCAAAAATAATCATGCTGAATAAAATTACATATTGGGGGAGCTTGTAAACCTCACTATGAATCTACAGTTATGTGATTAGCCATATGATTCTGATAAATTTATTCTATTGGTGTTTACTTCTTTCCATCAAGAGAGTCTTTACTCTGTAGCTTTCTGTGTCCTGAATAACAAATAATCGTCCACGCTTTCTTGGGAGGAGGCTTGTTCGCATCCCAAATTTTACTCAATTCACATAGTGCTCACAAATTATCCCAATTGTCTTAGAGCTCTGAGATAAATTATAAACACAAAACTCAAACTCAGCAGCAAGGCCTGAGAAAAGCTGCTTGATATATTTGAGAGCTGCTTAAGTTCTGCTTTGTGTGCTTGAGATCTCATAGGAGAAATATTTATGCCATGGGAAACCTGCTGCAAAATGCATTAAACATCAGGAAGCAAGGCAGGAAAACTAAGCTTGCAAAAAAGTGAATTATGCCCAAATCTAGCCCTTATTTAAATTCATTCTCCATTGCTAGTGCTTAGCTAAATTGGCAAGCGTTGCCCAACAGACCAGGCTCAGGTAATATACAGTACTTCCTCTTTTTAATACATGATCTTATCTAATTCAAAATAAAAATAAAATCCGATATGCATACAGGTGCAGCAGTCCTCAATTTACAAGCACAATTGAGCTCAGAATTTATATTTCTAAGTAAGAAATTTTCCTCATTTCACAACTTTTCATGTCACATTTGTTAATAAGTGAATCTGACTTCTCCATTGACTTTACTTGTTAGAAGGTTGCAGAAAATGATCACATGAACCCAGGACACTGCCACCATCAGAGTGATGGACCAGTTGCCAAGCATCTGAATTTTGATCATATGATCATGGGGATGCTGGAAAGTTGCAACTGTGAAAAATGGTCATATGGTACTTTTTCCAGTGTTGTTGTAACTTTGAATGATCACTAAATGAGCTGCTGTAAGTCAAGAATTACATGTATATATAGGTTTAGCACAACACACACTGCTCTATTGGTGAAAATAATGGATTGAAATGTAGAAAGCTCACGGCTACCATAACTTCCTGACTGCTGGGGGGGGGGGATGAGGAGAAATCCTGCCATTCCTAACTTGAAATAGGGTCAACCTTAGTGACTTTAAGGTACTTCAACTTCCAAAATTTCATAATCTTCCTCACACTGTCTGGGGAATTCTGGAAGTTTAAGTCCACAATCTCAAAATTGCCAAGACTAGTAATCTCTGAAGTAGACTTTATTGAAGATTGCCCTTCAGCAAAAAGGGTACCAGGCTTCATGGGGCATCTCAAGGGTTGTGTGTACCAAGTGAATAGCATCAAGATTCATTGCTGAGCTAGCAATTTAGTTTTGTGTGGCCTAAATCCTTGTCTGTCCATTGAACCTGATGGACTATGTGCATACTTCCTAAAAAAGCTCTCCACAACCATAGCTGAACCACTAAGCATAATCTTTGAAAAATCCTACAGGACCACTTCCCTACCAAATCTGTGGTCACTAGCTACGGTCATCCTCATCTTCAAAAAAGGGAGATCCCAGTCTACTAGAAAACTACAGACCAATCTCCCTATGCTGCATCACATGCAAAAACATAGCATCAATTAAACCAACCTATTACCATCCACCAGAAACCAACAACCTACTTTCAAACAAGCAATTCGGTTTCAGGGGAAAAAAATATCCTGCAATTTACAACTACTACACTGTAAAAAAATATGGACCTCAAAACTTGACCAGGGAAAAACAATAGATGCAATTTATATAGACTTCTGTAAAGCCTTTGATCAGTGGTTCATAATAAACTACTTCTAAAACTGAAATCCTATGGTATCTCTGGACCCCTATATAATTGTGTTCCTGTCAAACAGACAACAAGTGGTCAAAATAGGGAGTATCCTATCTAATCTTGTTTCTGTTAACACCAGTGTACCCCAAGCCAGATACTAGGAAACTCTTTATACCTTATATAAATGACCTTTGTAATCACATTACAAGCGACTGCATTCTCATAACTGTTCAACACACCAACAAAACTGTTACCCTCGACTGGTCAAACATCTGGTAACTCCAAATCTCAATCAACAAATACTTTGTCCTGCATATTGGCAAAAAGAATCAAAGCACCACATGCAAGCTGAATAAAGACTTTGAAGATGACCCTCACCCTGTCAAAGACCTTGGAATACTCATATCAAGTGACCTATGTGCCAAAGCACACTGCAACAACATCACCAAAAAGGTTTCAAGAGTTGTTAACCTAATCTTACATAGCTTCTTCTCCGGTAATATCACACTACTAACCAGAGCATACAAAACATTTGCCAGACCAATCCTTGAATACAGCTCATCTGGTTAGAACCCATATCACATATCGGATATAAATACATTAGAAAGGGTCCAGAGATTCTTTCCTAGAAGAGCCCTCCAGAATACCTTGCAACAGAATACCTTACACCAATGTTTCCCAACCTTGCAACTTGAAGATATTTGGACTTCAACTCCCAGAATTCCCCAGCGAGCGAATGCTGGCTGGGGAATTCTGGGAGTTGAAGTCCAGATATCTCCAAATTGCCAAGGTTGGGAAACACTGCCTTACACAACCAGACTTGAAATCCTGGGCTTAGAAAGCTTAGAAATATAGTATGTTGCCTTCGGCACGACCTAAGCATAGCTCATAAAATTATCTGCTACAATGTCCTACCTGTCATCAACTACTTCAGCTTCAACCACAACAATACATGAGCACACAACAGACACAAACTCAAAGTGAACTGCCCCAAACTTTACTGTAGAAAATATGACTTTAGCAACAGAGTGGTTAATGCCTGGAACTAACTACCTGACTGTGGTTTCGCCACCAAACCCCCAAGACTCTCCATACCTCACTCCATTCGTAAGAGGCATGCATAAGTGCATAAGGGGCATGCCTAAGCACACCAATGTGCCTACCATCCCTGTCCAGTTGTTCCCTCTTATCAGTACCCATCTTATGTTTATAAACAATGTTATATCTATGTACAGTATATTACAAATACGTACTTGACAAATAAAAAATAAATAAAAATAGCAATAGCACCTAGATGTACATACCACTTCACAGTGCTTTACAGCACTCTCTAAGCAGTTTACCAAGTCAGCATATTGTCCCCAATAGTCTGGGTCCTCGCTTTACTGATCTCAGAAGGATGGAAGTCTGAGTCAACTTTGAGCTGGTGACAATCAAACTGCCAAACGTCCGGCAGACTGAGGTCAGCAAAATTAGCCTCCAGTACTGCATTCTAACCACTATGCCACCACAACTCATTTATTTTTAGATCTCCACAAATTCATTTTGCTTAAAACATATAGAGATAGAGAGAATAGGTTATTCTGCTGATTGTGTCCAATTTTTTTTTTTAGATTTCCCAAACTGGTATCAAATGTGTCAATGCTGTTGTTCTTAAGCTTTGGCTTTGAAATTTTTGATCCTGTCACATATACACAAAATAGGGACTAAAATGATGTGAGTGATATAGGTATTTTGACTGGGTTAGTACATTATTCTGAGTCAGTTGGGTCAAGCAGTTAAGGCACTGGACTTAACTGCTTGACACTGCATACCAGGAGATGGTGAGTTGATCATTCAACCCATCTTGGTTAAAACAAATTGTGTATTTGATCTCAGCCATAGTACCAAGAAGACATGTTTGTCAAACATTGTATAAATATCTATATAATCACTCTGATCTGTTTTCCTCTTTCTATCTGTTTGTCATATTTATTCTCCCATCTTTACTTGTAGCTTTGTTTGCTAGCTGACTTCTATTAATACTGTATCTTACTTTGACACTGCATATCAACACTCTGTTTTGTAACATATGCAAAGAAAAATAATCTTTTCTGCTCAGGGCAGGATTTTTCACAGGGGTCCTTTAAAAATGATACACAGTTCCAGGTAAATTATATCCCTAGGAGTTTTAGCAGATGGAAGTCAAAATAGAATGTTAGATGAGATCCTAGTTTTTGCAAGTAGGATTAAAATGGTTTCCTTGATATTGTTAACATGTAAAATAGGATCCCTAATTCTTCTTCTACTCTTATTTGTTTAATTATCTAAAATTAAAATTATATATATATAATTTTGCTTTTCTCGGAAATTTATCCTAAGCTGGCCAAAACAATGTTCTAAGTTTTATTCTATTTGTGCAAGGCTACAGAGAGGGAATCCTGCTATTTAAAAGATGTATTTTTTTTTATTTCAATAGTTTATTTCAATCTTATTACATGCCATTTTTTCCACTGATAGCCAAATAACAGCAGGTTCTATTTTTAGAATGTTTCTGCAAACTCAGTTAGGATTATTATATTATCTCCATTTCATTTTTTGCAATTCACTGTGAAGCTATAAAACTACTTGAAGTCATAAAAAGCATTAAAATAAGGGTGTAAACAACCAACCTGGCATTTCACTGGAAACTCAATTTTGCTTTAATGAATCCCCACATAACATTTATTTTTCCCCCTGGTTTTTTTTCTTTCTTTCTTTCTCAAACCCATATAAATTTGAGATTGCTACTCACTGAATAAAGAACTTGGAATATCTGTGCAAATTTTCAATTATATTGTTCTAGCTTACATAAAATGTACAACAATTAGAGGAAGTCTATGATGCAAAGATACATTTTTAAATCTGATGAACTTCAACAGTGAGATAATTACTCATTTGGTTAACTTAGGTAAACTTTTACATTCTCTGACAAAGAATCAAGCAAGGACAGTTGTTGATCTGTGTTATAAGTCAAGACTTTTATAGCTGCTGTTACTATTTTTCTTTACAGCTTAGTAGAATTGAAGTGGGCTTCCGGTATTATGCATTTCGATTAGTCTTTGACTGATTACTAATTTTTAGATCTTGAACTTCTTTTTTTCAGAAATATGGGAACATCTAGTGTATACATATTGCAGTGGAAGATGGAGAGGAGAAGAATTTTATGCCATGAGATTCTGAAACCATGCTGCTGTGAATGCAGGTCTCAATATTGGCCAGTTCCCAAACCACGGAACATCTCCAGAGCTTCTTTCCAAGCTCATTGCTGAAGCCATTTTCTCTCAGCATAAAATAATGAGTTGAAACTGGGGTTTACTGGTTTTTAATTGTTTTCATGCCTATTTTGCTTCTTTTAACCCATTCTCTTTATATGGTGATCTTACCCACTGCACTCGTTAGCCATACCAAAATTGTTCAAGGCAAACAAACTTTGGCAAAATCTCAGGAGTTGGTTGCTCTTACCTGAATACCAGTGCGATTCACGTGTGTGTGTCCCCTCACAAAATTTTGCTTCCGCACATACACCGGAAGCAAAAAAGCACTGAAATCTCAGGAGGGGAGGTGCACTTATGCATGATTTTGGTGAGTTTTTACTGCCGCGCATGCGCAAAAACAAAAAAAATGCTGAAATCAAATGCACATGTCCCCTTGCAAGATTTTGCTTCTGCACATGCACAGAAAGCAAAATCAAGTGAATTTTTTAAAAAAATATGGTGCCATGCGATAGACTGGTGGAGACCGCACCGGAACCATCACTTGCAAATTGCACAATTTGCAGGCCGCTACTGGAACAGAGTTCCGGGGTGTACCAGTAGCAACCCACCCCTGCTAAACCTATATCTGAAGTAAGAGATGCATCATCAACCTTCATCCAATCCATGATTGGTTGCCTCCATTATTGGACAGCTGTACTGTAAGTATTGAGAAAATGATCTACATCAGAAGTGTCAAACTCACAATGATACCCAATCCTCATGTGATGTATCGCAACTTATTCTCCTTCACTAAAACAGGGATGGGTATCACCAGCATGAGACGTATCTAGAGCTGAGTTGGCGCAGTGGGTAGAGTGCAGTACTGCAGTACTGCAGGCCACTAAAGCTGACTGCTAGATGTGTAGGTCAGCGGTTCAAATCTCATTCACTGGCTTAAGTTTGACTCAGCCTTCCATCCTTCTGAGGTGGGTAAAATGAGGACCCAGATTGTGGGAGCAATGCCCTCATCACCTCGAGGCTCGACTACTGTAACGCTCTCTACATGGGGCTACCTTTGAAAAGTGTTCGGAAACTTCAGATCGTGCAGAATGCAGCTGCGAGAGCTATCATGGGCTTTCCTAAATATACCCATGTCACACCAACACTCCGCAGTCTGCATTGGTTGCCGATCAGTTTCCGGTCACAATTCAAAGTGTTGGTTATGACCTATAAAGCCCTTCATGGCACCGGACCAAAATAACTCCGGGACCGCCTTCTGCCGCACGAATCCCAGCGACCAGTTAGGTCCCACAGAGTTGGCCTTCTCTGGGTCCCGTCAACTAAACAATGTCGTTTGGTGGGACCCAGGGGAAGAGCCTTCTCTGTGGCGGCCCCGACCCTTTGGAACCAACTCCCCCCAGATATCAGAGTTGCCCCCACCCTCCTAGCCTTTTGTAAGCTCCTTAAAACCCACCTCTGTCGTCAGGCATGGGGGAATTGACATTTTCCCTCCCCCTAGGTTTATAAAATTTATGTATGGTATGCTAGTATGTATGATTGGTTTCTAAATTGGGGTTTTATAAATTAATTAAATATTAGATTTGTTACATTGTATCATTATTGCTGTGAGCTGCCCCGAGTCTGCGGAGAGGGGCGGCATACAAATCTGATAAATAAATATATATATATATATATATATATATATATATATATATATATATATATATATATATATGCTGGCTCTGTTAAAAAGTGCTAGTGCTAACTTATTGTAAGCCGCCCTGAGTCTAAGGAGAAGAGCAGCATTTTAAAAAATTAATTAATTAATTAATAAAATTTGGTCCACGGGCCACGAGTTTGACACCCCGGTCTACATGTTGCTCTACTTTTCATTCTGACTCATTTTTACATTCTGAATTCAGTTTCCATCGTTAGCAACTGATATTTAAGGTAGGATCAGGATCATGACTGGTATTTGGTCACTCAGACCTGTGATATTAGTGCATATCACAGAGACATTCCATACATTACAGTGCCTGTTTTTTTAAATATATATTTATTAAGTTTTTCCATTTTTTTTAAAGTACATGATCATATTTACAGATGAATCTACATCATATATACATTCCTATAAATATTGTCTTTTAATTGCTTTTGAATTTCTTAATATTTTATTTCAATGCTTCTTTTAAGTTTCTTTTTTTTGTCCATTGGTACCATTTTGTCCATAATAATCCGATTCTTTTCAATTATTAAGCTCCATTGTCAATCTATCCATCTCTGCACAGTCGTATATTTTCTTGATAATCTCATTGTCTTCAGGTATTTGCGGATTTTTCCAGTTCTGTGCAAATACAATCCTTGCAGCTGTTGTAATATGCAAGCTTAAATATTTTACATTTTTAGAAATAGGTACCTCTCATAATACCCAGTAGACAAAACTCTGGCGTATATTCAATTTTTATATTTGTTATCTGACACAACCAATTATTTATTTTTTTCCAATATTTTCTTGTCTCTGGACATAACCACCATAGATGAAAGAAGGTGCCTTGAGTGTTTTTACATTTCCAACACATTGGACTGTAATTTTTGTGCATTATAGCTAGTCTTTTGGGTGGAAGATGCCAACGGTATAGCATTTTATATTGGTTTTCTTTGTATATTGTGGATTTCGTTAATTTGATATTTGATATGGCCACAATATATATATAGAGGAATGGGAACAGATTTGGAAGAGAAATAACAGTGCCTGTTTTTTTAAACTGTCTACGTACATATTATGTGCATTAACATAATTTGAAAACAAAAAGTGTTAACAGGGCTAATCCTCAAAGAATCTGAAAAATCAGATAGGCTCTCAAAATGATCAAAACCACTGTGCTAGATCATTTACTATCCTACAATTCTTAACCTTTTAATTTTCCTTTATTATGGAAAACTGGAACTATTTGCAGGAGTAATCTTATATTCTCATTTTAATAAAATGGCAGCTGCCTTCTTTTATAGTTGTAAATGCTATCATTAATTCTTAAATCATTAGCATATCCGGTCTAAGACATGCACGCCTAAAAGGTAGGTACAAAAGCAGAATTGAATAACCTCTTACATTTTGTGAAATCTGTAGGGCACAGGGAGCTCTTTCTGAATTTAGCAACAAAAGTTTTGTTCAAAAGGCTAAGTGAGAATAAATGTTCACATCTCAGGCCTAGGGTCAAGGTACATAGCACTGGCTTCCATAGACAGAATCATTAGATACTGTTGTGGTTAGCTCTGTCCCAGCTCCTGCCCCAAGGACTGTGGATGTGGGGGAGACATCCACATGCTGCAGGCCTGTTTTGCCCCCCCCCCCCAGTGGAATCCGATGATGAAGGCTCCTCTGACCAAGAAGACATGAGTGACAGGGAGGAGGAGAGTGTGGCAGACAGCTCAGAAGGAGATCAATTATCTAGCTCCTCCTAGGATTCGGAACAAGAGTTAATGATACAGCCACGCATGCGGAGAGCGATGCATAGGCAACAACAACTGAGAGATTATTATCAAAGAAAATGAGGCCACCTGTGGTTGGGTGGGGCTGTGGTAATTAGTGAGGCTGCTATAAAGAGCATCCTGTGGGTTTGGCCATTGTGGAGGATTATCTGATTGTTGTGTTTCGTGACTGCTTTACTGACTTTGACCTTTTGTGTGCTGATTTTTCCCCGCTTTGAAACTAAACCAGAGCAAAGTGTGTTTCACTTTGTGAAAGAAGAAGGACTGTGAATTGCCTCACAGCTGCAAGCTAAGTATCTCAGAACTGATAAGGGACTTGTACCAATTACCAGTTTGTTTGGAGACCAGTGCTCTTTGCTATACCAAAAGAGGGCTTGGTTTATGTGAATTTTCATTATAAAGAACATTATTTTGAATTTTCAAACGTGTGTGTGTCTGAAATTTGTACCTGTGAATTTTTGGGAGGAGTCTACCAGAGAGCCCGACAGAACACTTATATACCATTTCAGTGCTTTACAGCCCTCTCTAAGCAGTTTACAGACCTAGCATATTGTTTTCTTGCAGACCTTTCATTATCCAACTAGGTAACGTCATCAATGCTGGAAACACCTTCACCTGCTAGCAATATTAAAAGAGAGTCAAAGGCAGACAAAACCTGAAGAAGAAAGTTGCTTCCCAGAGATTGCCTAATAACTCTGCAAGAAGAAATTCTTGCTCAGATCTTTAACAATCTCTCTATTTTGGCTGTCTCGATGACATCGACTCTTTAAATTTATAGGACCATGATGGTGAACCTATGGCACATGTGCTGGAAGTGTTACAAAGAACCATCTCTCCAGGCATACAAGCCATCACTCATTGCTCTTCTGGGTTCTGGCGCATACGTATGTGTCCACCGGCTGGTGTTCATATGCGTATGTATGCCAGAAACTGAAAGACAAGGATGTGTGCTGGGGAACTGCTCTTCCAATTTCTGGTGCTCCTGCACATGTGCACTGGGAAACTGCTCTTCCGGTTTCGAGTGATCTCCCGCATGCACACATGCTCCTGTTTCAGCACTCGATGCTGAAAAGTTTTGCCAACACTGCTATTGGAGGAGCACATTTCAATTGTAATCTGCGACATCTTTAAGATAATATAAGTACTCACTTCCAGTTGTCTCTGATTCCAAGGTTTCCTGCAAGTCCTGATTCAGAAGAGATTGAAAAGTCCTATTTATCAGACATGATAAATTGTTTATTCCCTTGATTTGGGATTCAAGGTAATACTGTATGTGTATCATTGAATTCATATCACCTCATTAATATGTCCTAAAATGAAACGTTGAAGCAGTTATTGCACGTTTCAGAGACTGAGCTGTCTATCTTCTTGCATCTTGCATAGAATAATTATTGAAGATTAGCTTAGCACATCACAATATATGCAGAATAAATTCAGAATTTATGCTAACATTTGCAAATTCTATGGACTACAACCTAGTGGAGAAAGGTGGCAATTACAGCTTCCTTGTGAGCCACACAATTTAAGCAATCTGTGTATTCGTTTTCAGAAATACTTTTTTGCAAACACCATATGGCAGCAACATCTCCCTATTATTGTAAAACATGACTTCATTTGAAAAATAATTCCACACACAATTACTCTGATTAGTATATTTGATATCCAAAATCCCTTCCAGAGTGTTTTTTTAAACAAAAATGTTCTCAACATATATAGCAAAGTCCCTGTCCAAAAATAAACAAAAACAAAATATCTTAACTGTTAAAATGAGACACTAAAAGGAGAAAAAAAATCCCTTTTTCCATTGCTGTTAAAATAAAATATGTACTACGCAGTCTAGTTAGAATGCTTAGGCAATTTGGCCTTAGAGGAAACTGATATGAATTGTCCCAAATTGCAGCTGAGAAATTTGAACTGATTGCTCTTAATTACACTGAAATGGATCAGGAAGGGGGTGAACGAAAATTATATGTTCAGTTGTCGCATTCAGCTAGTCATGCCTTTGCATAATTATGACAGTCGTTCTTTTGAAAGTTTAACTGCTCAGTATCAAAAGATAAGTAAGAAGGACAAGGCTAGACTTACATTTAGTTATAGGTTTCTCTTTTTCTCAATTCAAATCCAGGATGCAGGGATTGCTGTTCCTAAGGTATAGTAATAGCAATAGCACTTTAGACTTATATACCACTTCACAGTGCTTTATCACCCTCTCTAAGCAGTTTACAGAGTCAACATATTGCCCTCAACAATCTGGGTCCTCATTTTACCAACCTCCAAAGGATGGATGGCTGAGTCATCCTTGAGCCACCATCTACCTATTGAATTCCTGGAGGGAGCAGTGAGTTAGCCCTGCAGTGCTGCAGTCTAACCATTGTGCCACCACAGCTCTATATGTTGTCATACTTTACGATTTCTTCACTTCATAATGAAAATTTGAATTTATTTTTTTATTTATTTATTCAATTTTTATGCCGCCCTTCTCCTTAGACTCAGGGCGGCTTACAACATGTTAGCAATAGCACTTTTTAACAGAGCCAGCATATTGCCCCCACAATTCGAATCCCAATTGCTTTATGAATTCAATGACTACCTATACGACCCACATTTAAACAGTGTCATTTATGAAATATGCATTTCCACAAAGATTGCCTAATCCAGTTAAAATGCTGGATTTAAAAGTTCCAGGAATAAAAAAGAACATACTTGCATTCCAGAATGGGTAGTTTTTCATAACTATCATAAAATTTATAAATCTCAGTGACTGGATTCATATAATATTCCAAGCCAAAAATAGAGAAGCTAGTATAACATGTAAACAAGTTTGACATATCAACTAATTAGGCAGATATTTAAAGGCTGTCCTAGATTCTTTTAAAAGTTGTGCTTGATTTTAATGTTTGCTGTACTACAAGACAGAACATGATTTTTCATAGAGAAGGTTCTCTATAATTTTTTCACAGAGAATGTTCCAGAAGGTTCTTTCAGCACATAGCAATATCAATAGCATTTAGACTTACATACTGCTTCATAGTGCTTTACAGCCCTCTCTAAGAAGTTTACAGAGAGTAAGCATATTGCCCCCAGCAATCTGGGTCCTCATTTCACCAACCTTGGAAAGATGGAAGGTTGAGTCAACCTTGAGCCTACTGAGATTCGATCTGCCAAACTGCTGGCAGCCGGTGATCAGCAGAAGTAGATTACAGTATTGCACTCTAGCCACTACACCACCAAGGCTCCAAGTATAGCAGGAAAAATGTCATCTTCAAATCTCTGGCGAGCAAATACCAGTTACTAGTAGTAAAAGCAATGCTGTGTTAGGTGAACAAATAATCTGACTTGGCATAATGATATTTTCTGGGCTAGTATGTGTTCTGCTGGGATCTCTGATAGGAGCCTCCTGAAAATTCAAGGGTACAAATTTCAGACATACACACGTTTGAAAATTCAAAACAATGTTCTTTATCACAAAATTCAAAATAAACTAAACACTCTTTTTGTATTGCAAAGAGCACTCTTCCCAAAACAACCAGGTAGTCTGTACAATTTCCCTTAATCAGTCATTAAGTACTTATCTAGCAGCTGTGAAGAAACTTCACACCCCTTCTTCTTCCAAGGAAGTAAGACACACACACACACACGTTGTTCTGCTTTGTTTTCCAAGGCGTGAAAAAGCAACAAAGTCCAGAAAACACAGGGTTCCTGATGAACTCCAATCAGATATTCTTCCACAACGGCCAAACCCACATGCTGCTATTTATAGCAGCAGCCCTAATTACTGGAGCCCCACCCAAACACAGGTGGCCTCACTTATTTCCTGTAATATGTTCTTACTTGGTCTCTTCTACGTATAATTCTGAGCTTGCGTGGGTCCAAAACGTCATCATCTGAATCAAGGGAAGATAAGGGAGATTGACTGCATGGGCTGTGTGCCAAGCCCTCCTCTGCCAAGTCACTCCCACCTTCTTCTTCGTCCGAGGAAATAAAACTCTGAACTTATTCTGTCAGCAATAACACAGGTTGGGATGTTCACTGTGAAAGTAGCAAGGAACATTTTAGATTGTTGCCTTTGAGTAAATAATTATTTTGTGAATGGCCATTTTAATCATGAAGGCACCTTTATGACAATGCTCAAAATGTGCTTTCAAAATTCTAAGTGAGGTGTTTTTTGTCATTTCACTGTTCGATGACCTGCTTGTTTTGATATGGGTATTGTTTTGAGGTTCTTGGAAAATCCTTGGTCAAGTCACATGATTGTCAAGCCACTCCCACCTGGCCACATGGCCAGCAAGACACACCCACAATATAAGCCACAGCCACAGTGTGGTAGTAAAAATTTTGGTAGCTCTTCACTAGCCTCAGGTCATGCACTCTAACTCCTGTCAACCCAGTTCAAAAGCCACAGGTAAAAAAAATGGGTACCACATTGGTGGGCAACTTCACTAAGATGCAAATGAAGCCCCCAATTGGATATCCCCCTGGGAACAATGATGTCACCAGCAAATCCTTCTGACATGGAAGTATTAGTATTAATGAGTCACTTCTGAAAAAAACCTGCAACATTTAAGAGATCAATGTCTTTGAGAGTTAGCTATATTAACCTGACCTGCACCTTTATGTATTTCAGAAAGTAGACTAGAAACATTTTTACAAAAGTGCGTGATCAGTGGTTAATATTGATGAATATTGTCAATGCTTCAGAACTCTCACTCATTGATAAAGGTGTCTAAAATCTAAGCAAGTGGGTACAAATGGCAAATATTTAAAATTGTTTCTTTTCTGCCCTTTCCCCCCCAAAGAACCTCTTTCAAAACAAGGCTTTAAAAAACATAATTCAGAAGAAATTTGGAGTAGAGATTTATGTGATAATGATAGTATTACAGGAGTGAAGGTGGGAAGACATACACTTTATGAAAAACTTAAAGAGGCAAGGCAGAAAAGAAAGCATTTATCTTGCTTTTTAGAAATTTGATAGGTGAATAGATTCTGTCAGAATGATTTTTTATTTCATGGGGTGCTGCTAAATCCTGAAGCAACTGAGAATAGCAATTTCAGAGTAAAGGAAATTGGCTACATCTATCCTTTTAAAAAGAAAGGCATACCTGGAAGAGATTATTTTTCTAAACTTTAATAATAAAGGAGAAAATGAAAAGCTAGAATATTGTGCTTTTAATCTTCTCCATGTAGTTTCAGTCAATAAGGTAAGAAATGAAGAGTGAATAATTTGCATAGCAGATACTGAAAGTATTATTTTAGGCATTTTCTATCTGCAAGGTTCATCAGTGGAAATTTGAAGAATACAATATGCATCAGTGGATATAAAAAGTGTGTTCATCATCTCATCTTTTAGTTCAAAATTTAGGTCTGCCTCTTCTAGTCTCTAACCAAGAAATGCATAGGGATAAAATTATATTATGAATTAGAAAGAGAAGGATCAACTCTACTTGGGACAAATTATGTGAAGACTTAGTTATCTAGAGAAACCTTTATTGCTGGGAAAGGTGGAAGAAAACAGAAGAAGAGGACCACCAGCAATATAGTCTCAGTTATAGTGGCAATGGGTATCCCATCTGAAGACTTGAAAGCTCAGTTAGGAACAGATCATCATGGAGAAAATCTCTCTGTGTAGTCACTAAGAGCTGACCCAACTTAATGGCACATATCCCACCAGGGTGCAAGATCGAAAATCACAACCAAGCAGTGATGGGCTAGCAAAAATTTTACTACCACACTGTGGGCATGGCTTATGCATTTTGTTTCAACATCTTTCAGTGCAAATTGGGTGCTCTGGGGTGGAGCTCCAAATATTGCTACCAGAACTGCGTTCCTGACCGTTCCCATAGGAGCCCATCACTGCAACCAAGTAATGTAAAGTTATAATTGATTAAAAAGTTTTTTTAGAAGATAGCAGGAATTAATTTTTAAAAAAAATTCAATGACACAAATGAAATTAAATAAGGCTTATTTTTAAGCTTGTTCAGTATGGCTAGATCTGTATTCATACTCTTCTGAAAATGTCACAAAAGTTGCTCAACCTGCATCATCACCATCTGCCACAAAAACATAGGAAACTATCTCAACATACAGATACTTCTACAAACCTCTAAACTCTAAACAGGCAGAAGTGTTTTTAACTGCTAAAGCTACATTCAGGTGAGCTGACTATATGACATATGACTATATGACATGCTAAAGAAATAGCAACCACATTAGGTTAATTACAGTGAAATTAAATTATGAAAGCTAGAATGTGTGCTGCAATGAGAACTTGTTCTCCATTTAATAAGAAGTTTAAAAGTTTTCAGAATGATGTACAGGAGGAGATGGATCAAAAACAACAGACCTATTTATTTATTTATTTTGACTTCTATGTCACCCATTCTCGAAGGACTCAGGGCAGCTTACAACAATATAAATTACAACAACAATTAAAAAAACCCCAATCTAAGTTCTAAAACCCTAATTAAAACTCATAGGACAACTCAACAACACGCATACATGCCATTCATACAGATTCATACACGTGGTCAAGCTAGTTGTTGAATTAGGACCCCTAGGCCTGCCGGCATAGCCAGGTCTTTGTCGCCTTATGAAAATCCAGTGGAGTATGGACATTGGGGGGGAGTTGATTCCATAGAGCCGGGGTTGCAACAGAGAAGGCCATCCCCTGTGGTCCTACCAACCTGCATTGCTTAGCTGATGGGACCTGGAGGAGGCCAACTCTGTGTGCTCTAATTGGTCTCTGGGAGGTATGTGGCAAGAGTTGGTCCCATAGATAATCTGGCCCTAAGTGATATAGTAGTAACAAACACCTTGAATTGTGCCTGGAGACTAATAGCTGATGGAGTATAGGTGTTATATGAGTGTAACGAGGTCCACCCATAACAACTCGCGTGGCTGCATTCTGGACAATTTGGAGTCTCCGAACACTCTTCAAGAGTAGACCATGTAGAGTGCATTGCAATAATCAAGACGGTACATTGGGAGAATACATTTCAATCCTGGCAAATAAGCTACTGCACCATAAATTTAAAAATCTTTTCTTCTACCCAACCAGTTGACCCTTATTTGGTGGAAACAATGATAGATAATTCTTGGAAATGTAGATTGGTTTAAAAAACAATCTCTACCTCAATCTACTGCTTTGAAGCCCTGTGATCTTTTCTCAGTTTTAAAGCAGCCAGCTTGTTGGAATAATTTTACATGTCATATTTTTTTGGGGGGAGGGCTGTCTCTTCCCAATTTTAAACTTCCCAGGAAAAAATATTTCTTTCTATGCTTTTCCTACTCTTTTCCATCATCCTTTCATCCAAGTGTATTCTTGAAAGCTCTTAAGCTATGTCAAATAACCTCTAAAAAGTGGCTGTGATAAGGGAAGATCATCCAAAAATCTTCTTTAACTCAGGAACAGGGTTTTGGTTTATTGGTTTTTTTAAAAGGTTTGTATTTTAGCGCAGTGAATAAAAAAAGTTTTTTTTAAAAAAAATCAATTTAAGACTACCATCACTTTAGAACAGTAAAACCACATTTGGAATACTTCAACCAGTTTTGATTGCCATGATATAAAAAAAGATGTTGAGACTCTAGAAAGAGTTCAAAGAAGAGCAAGAAATATTATTAGGGAACTGGAGACTAAAACGTACAAAGAATAATTGCAGGAATTGGATATATCTAGTTTACTGAAAAGAAGGATTAGTGTGGACATAATAGCAGCATTCTAATATCTAAGGGGCTGCAACAAAGAAGAGGTAGTCAATCTATTCCCCAAAGCACTTGAAGGTGGAACAAGAAGCAATGGAAACTAATCAAGGAGAGAAGCAACCTTGAACTAAACAGAAATTTCCTGAAAACAATTAATCAGTGGAACAGCTTTCCATCAAAAGTTGTGGATGCCCCATCAGTATAAATTTTTAAGAAGAAACTGTTGTGGCCCACTAGTGGCCCAAGCAACTGATAGCAGATTGCGTTCAAGAGGAGACTGACTTGGTGATGCACTAGTGGCCTGTGCAACCAGCACCCAAGTCAGACAGAGGGGAGGATGATGAGGACTTGGTGCCAGAGGCCTTTGGAACCTCCAGCACCTCAAAACAATGATGAGGAAGAAGAGGCTTCTCCTCTTCTTGATGTAAGAGCTCACAGAACTGCCAAGAGACAGGAATGGATACTCAAGAGGAGGTCTCCTTGGGAGTAAACCTGGGGGCTAATTGGCCACTCCCCTAGTCTACTTAAGAACTGTAGGGGCAGCTGAAAGGCTTCAGGAAACATAGTTTACTCTTGTGTATCTGTCGTAAATTGTCTTGTGAGTCCCTATTTCTCTGCTTCAGATTTCTTATCATGGAAGACTCCTGGGCATTTTGCCAAGCCTTTTGAAACTATGTGAGATAGCAAGAACTAATTGTATTGCTTTGAGTTAAGACTGTTTGAATTACGCCAACTGCTAATGAAGATTAATTAGCAGCTGACATTTTGCAAGAAAGGATTGCTTTTTGATTTGTGCATGTATCTCTATTACTAAGCCAGTTATTAGCAGTGGTTCATTGATTAAATTTAGTTCATTCAAACGGTGTGTTTGTTACATTCGTAACTGGGGGCAGAACAGAAACTAGACAACTATTTGTCTGAAATGGCATGCTTGATCAGGACATTGGACAATAGATCTCCAAGGTCAAGTCCAACTCTGTTATTTTATTATTTTGTTATTCAACCCCAGTCCCCAAATAGTCAGAGTACTAGAGAGAGTAAACTTCAGCAAGTTTTCTTCAAAGTCCAGGATTTGCTTTCTTCTACTCCTTAGTCAGTTCCCTACCTAGAAGCATCTCTGTCACACTAAGATTAAAATACTCTCCTATAATGACAAAAGGCACTTTTAACAGTTTAGGATCTCAATCACTCTTCCATATTAAACACCACAGATTTAGACAGTTAATTCAAAGGAGGGGGGATATACAGTATATTGGTGAAATTATGTTTGACTGATTAATTTTACCATGAAGCTTCACATAGGAAAGTAGGAATATTATGATAAATGGTTGTATCACATTTTTGATTAATGGTTACTTTCTATTTGGTATAATTATCAGGTGTTAGTTTCAAAGAAAGATGCTAGGAAATGAAACTTCAGTCTAGATAACAATGCTCCTGTCTGAAGAGAAAAATGGGCTTCCACTTTCCATGTATTATTGTGTAAAGAGGCCAATGGAGGGGAAATCTATGGTTTGTGGATTTTGAAGGATAAGATGGATTTGAAACGGAGTCAGTCTAAATGAAGTTATGGTCCAGTGGAGTGGAAGGAGAGAGATTCCAGTGGCCAATATTGAAACAAACTAAAAGTTTAACATTTGGGAATAAACAGCACGGCTTTTAAAACAGTTGGTTATTAGTTATTTATCATTCCATTCAGGGGTGGGCTACTGCTCGAACGGGGGAGAATGCAGTAAGGTAGTGAAAATGGAGCTCCACCCCAGAGCACCCAATTTGCACTGAAAGATGTTGAAAGAAAATGCAGGGCGTCCTGCATAAGCCACGTCCACAGTGTGGTAATAAAAATTTTGGTTACCTCCCCAGAAGGTAGATAGGTAAATGATAGGAGGAGAAGGAAGAGGAGATGATAGATAGATAGGCAGGTAGGTAGGTAGATGATAGGTAGGTAGGCAGACAGAAAGACATACATACAGACAGATATAAATTTAGGGAAAGGTAATTTATATTTATATTAATTTTATTACTTTTGATTGAAAGTATAATAATAAGCACAATTTGATTTTTTTTAAAGCAAGTAAAACTTGGAAATGTAGCAGGGAAAATAGAATAGAAATAGAAAGGAGTAGAGGAAAATAATGTGTTTGTGTATGTGTAATTTCTGTGTGTGTAGATAATTTTCCTTTCAGCTAATAATTCTTATTCAAGATAGGCCCTGAAAAATAATACATGTTTTTAGCTGGATAGCCTTAGTCTAAACTGAGGATAAAAAATAATTTATCCGTGAACTGAGAGGAGCAAACATTTTAAAATGATAGGGATTCATCAATATAATTTCATGAATTTCATATTAGGCAGAAGCATGGAAAGTTAGATATTGCCTTGGAAAATATGACTGCAAATACAGTATGAAACATTTATAGCGCAATCCAGTTAGGAATCCTTCATTATTTGATAAATGGGCAATTGCGCATAAAGACAGTAGTTGCATTCTGAACTGATTCAGACGTCTGGGCTCCATTTGCATGTTGAAAAAAATCAATTGGTTGAAACTCTCTCATCCACCCACCCACCCATCTACCTATTGCAATAACAAGCTTAAACATAAGCAGCTTTGTCAGTCTCAACTCCCATGGATAGATTAGGGTTTAGTATGCTCAGTTTTATGTCCTTCATTTTGAAAAAGAAATAGCAAGCAAAATTAAGTCCTTTGCAAAGCACATGTGTGCAGTAAAGCACAATATACCATTTTCCAGTGGAGAATAGGAGAATTGTTGGAGATGCCTACAGAAGAGCAATGCTGGGGGCTTATAATCTAAGGTGCATTGCACAAATGGCATTTATTAAATACTTCCATCACATTCCATATATTAATATATGATTATGGCTTTTGGGTGATGACATTACTATTATCAGGTGCAAAAAGCCAGATCTTCTCAGGAAAGGTCCAACTCATCAACTTTACTGTGTTCTACCCATATTACAAGAATCTCTCCAGACAGCTTGCCTTCACCTGGGAACAACTAGATAAATTTTCATAGTGCTTGATGTAGGGGAGTGTCTTGCAGCTGTAGAAAGATTCAAGGCTAGTTCCCTGTTTAACCCGTCCTTTCTGTCTAGCTGGGAGTTTCTCAGTAGTTATAAGCATATTGTCACATACTTCTACAGCTTATCTTTTCAGTCTTTCTAACTCTTCTGCCTCACATGTCCCAATAACCGGCTAGGTCACACAAAGTCGGCCTCCTCTGGGTCCCATCAGCCAAACAAAGCTGACTGGTGGGTTCACTGGGGAGAGCCTTCTCTGTTGTGGCCCAGGTCCTCTGGAACCAACTCCCCCCAGAGATTTGTACTGCCCCACTCTCCTCGTCTTCTGGAAGGTGCTAAAAACACATTTATGCCAGCAGGCCTGGGAACCGATAGCTTCACTCCAGCCAATTAATATGAATGAGAGATGATTTATTGTTTTTATCTACTTTTAAAATGTTTTAATATAGATTTTTACCTGTCTATTTTATCTTGTCTATTTTTATTCTTGTAAGCTGCCCTGAGTCCACAAGGAGAAGGGTGACCTATAAATCTAACAAACAAATAAATTTATATTCTGGTCATATATGGGTAAAAGGAAGGTGTGTTTCCCCAATTTTCTTAAGACCTGGCATAATGCTGGATCATGTATTCCAGGGGAGATATGAAACCAGATCTTTTTAAAATGCCTCTGGGTATCTCTCATCAGGGATCCCCAATATTTGTGATACCCTAAGTTGCATCTCCAGTTCGATTTCTAGATCAATTCACCATGCAACTGATGCTGATATTCTAATACAGGGGTGTCAAACTCACGGCATCACATTGTCATTACATGATGTATTGTAACTTTTCTCCCCTTTGCTAAAATGGGGGATAGGCATGGCCAGCATGTGACGCATCCAGCCCATGGGCTGTGTGTTTGACACTCCTGTTCTAATATTAATATCCGAAAATATTATTTTCTGTATTAAGACAGTGCAGCTTAATTCTCCATCCATTCTTCTGCATTAAAGAATTTTATCTCCTATGCCAGCTGCAATACATAAACTACAGCTATTTATTAAGCTTCTGCGTCATTTGTCACTTTTATAGAAATTGCCATATTTTCCAGGCTGTAAAATGAAATAAAATTATGCAGCAATGATATATGTCATCATTACTTCTTATTTGGTTTCACAAAACAAGTTTGATTTATAAACTGAATAAATAACAATAGTGTTCAACTATGTATATCTACTGAGGCTTCATTAGGACTCATAAGACTCTAAAGTGTAACTCAAAGAGTATACTTATGTCAAATTAGATTCTTCCTCCTACCAGTTGTTAAAAAGAATTTAAACCAATAAATATTGGCAAAGCTATGCAATAGATCAATTCCAGACTACATATACAATATTCTTAATTCTTTCTGCCTTTTATTTATGCACTATCTGTTCCATTTAGCATTATAAAACCAATAAGGAAAAAATCAATAATTTAACAATAGAATATATAAAGTTCATTATATTGGATATGGCCCTTGGAGGGGCCAAGAGGCAAAAAGAAAGCAGTATGCTCCCTCACATATTTGGGAATACTACGGTGATTCAACAGGGAAAAAAACCCATATGTTTTTTCCCATCGAATTTAAATTTCAAATCCCAGCAAGGGTATGGCTAGCTGATGAGAGCAAAATAGCTTGAAATAGACCTATACTAGTCTATTTCACACATACACACACACACACATTTCGACCTTGTCGAAATAGATCTATAACAGACTCCATTCCTTTTCACTTACCAGCAAAAATATGTAACCATTTATATGTGTGTGTGTGTGTGTGTGTATGTGTGTATGTATGTATATATACACACATAACATACAACACATGGCCAGATATATTCAGAACATGATTCATTTTTGATGCTAGTTCTTGAAATCCAAGAAAATCCATCAACTGTATAATCCACATAATGCATTTTTATTTAACGCATCTTTAAATCCCTAAGGAATGGCAGCAGCTTCAACAGCATTTTTGCAATGTTACTTATTTAAAATATTGTGTTCTTTAGGAAACAAAAAGCAGTCGCTTAACCTATGGACAAATCCCTGAAAAATGTTCTAAATATTTGACTGGCTGAGTATAAAGATCCTTTATTATTATTTTTAATTAAAAGTTTTGTATTTATAATACATTTTAGAAACATAACATATACATAACAATGTAACACAATACAGACAGATAACAAAAAGAAAAGAAAGGTACATGACAGTCTATTCAGTATATTATCGCCGGCTGACTTACCGGCCCCACGGCGCTGTTGCTGAAGGGCCGGGCAGACTCGGACCCTTCAGATGGCGGCCGCCATCTTGTTTTCGGCCGAAATCTCGCGAGGCGAGATTTCGGCCGAGAATGCTCAGCTCACGTGGCTGGGCATGACGTTGGGTCCGGGCGGGGCCTGCTGGCCCTATTTAAGGGGCAGCAGGCCGGGAAGAAAGCCTTTTCGCCCGGACCTAGCTGAAGAGCAGACACTCGGCTGAGTGCTGCTCGGACGCCATTTTAGGTTGCCCTCGTGTTGCGGCCGCCATTTTGTGGCCGACCGAGGGGGCGAAAAGTCTTTTTTCCTCGAGTTCGAGGCTGCAGTTCACCGGATCTGTCGTGGGAGGCTCCAAGCCTCAGGACTTGCGGAGCTTTCTTCGGAGGATCCCCCTCGGGCCCGAGGGGGACTGGTAACCTCCTCCCGGCTGGGAGGAGGGCGCGGTGGGGGGGCGCTTGGTTCTGGGGTCCCCGGTAGTAGCTAATTCTGTGGGCAATTGTTAGCTCTCTTGACTTTGAATCTGCTAATCGAGGTTCAGATCCTGGTGGAACCACCTTTTAAAATTTCGGGCCTTTAAAGCCTGCCTGTGGGGAGGCTTTCCCTTAGCTCCTGAGGGAAGGGGCCTGGGGGGCGGCAAGGGCTTCTCCCCTTTCTAGTGCTTGGCCCTAGGTAGGGCCCAGTGGTGGGAGACCTTTGCTTGCCAATCAGACGGTGGGGAGTTTGCGCATCGGTAGTTGGGTGGCTCTTAGCATAGTGGAACTGGGAAGTTGGGATGGCCCCAAAAAAGAGGCCTGCCACTGCCCCTACGGCTCCGCCGGCTGCGCGCCCCAGGAGGGCCCTTAGGCCTTCTGCCCGGGCTCGGGCCAGTAGGGAGGGGCCTACGGGGGTGGTCCCTGAGCAAGGGGGGTGGCTTCGTTACCTCCTGCCCCTCAACCTGTTCTTTCTCCTGCCATGTCTTGGGCCAGGGTGTTGGAGAGGCTCGACGAGCTCGAGCAGTGGCGAAGCGGTGCGGGCTCCGGAGTGTCCCTGGATCAAGTTCCGGCGGCGGTGGGGAGAGATCCTGCGGCGGCCCAGGCTGGGCAGATGGCTCCGGTTGGACGACAGGCCCCGGCGGGGCCGATGGCGGCTTTCCCGGGCCCTGCAACAATGGGCCCCCCGTGGATGACATCAACCCCGTACGGGGCAGGTGAGGCTGCACCACACACTACACCACTGTCCTTTCTTCCTTCCCCCACCCCGGGTTTTCCCCCGGCGGGGGTTGGGAGCGGGTCCAGTTTTTTGGGGTCCTCCACGGGCACCTGCGGGCAGGTCTGGGCACAGCTGGTTCCTCCGTCGGGGCCGCCGGCGGCCGGCCCTGCTCCGCTGCCCGGGACAGGTCCTACGGGGATACCTGCGGTGCCTGGGGCAGGAGGGTGGGTTCCCCCGGCCCCTGCTGTCAT
This sequence comes from Erythrolamprus reginae, assembly GCF_031021105.1. NCBI lineage: Eukaryota > Metazoa > Chordata > Lepidosauria > Squamata > Dipsadidae > Erythrolamprus > Erythrolamprus reginae. The sequence goes on from NC_091950.1 coordinate 164,263,233, forward strand.
GCCCCCGCTCCCCATCTTGCCCTACCCCCACGGTGCGGGAGTTTTTGGTGTGGCGGCCAACTCGGTATGGGACCCGTTCGCTTGCATTAAAGCAGGGGCTATCCCGTGCGGGTTGCCGTCCACCCCTTTAGGGTGCCACCTTCACCCTTCGGTGAAGGAGGCTATATGGCGGGGGGAATACGTGGATCTTTTTTCGCTTTTGAACCGGGAGGTTCCTAAGCAGGAGAAAGAGATTGTCCCGGGGGAGAAAACGAAGAAGACCAAAGTAACGAAATGCTTCAGCTCCTGGCTGTATGCTTTTCTTACTTATGGGTCTGTGGTGATTCAAAGGCAGCCGGCTATGGCCTCTGCCATGTTCAAGTATATAGATTTGATCGCTAGGGCCCACTTCGAATATAAGGGCACCATATGGTGCCATTATGATAAGGGTTTCCGTATGAGGATGGCGGTAGAGCCCAACTTGCCATGGGATATGGTGGTTCCGGACCTGTGGTTCCGGGCCACGCATATGTCTGGAAAGGAGGGGTGTGAGCGTACGGATAGTGGGCACTTCATGGAGGAGGAGCCTGGCGCGGCTTCGCCAGCCAAGGCGACTCCTGGTGTGGCTGGCAAGGGGGCCTCGCCCGCTTGTCATGAGTTTGCTGCAAAAGGGGCGTGTTTTCGTCCCTTTTGTAAGTACAAGCATGCCTGCGGGAATTGTGGGGGGTCCCATGCAGCTTCAGTCTGTCCCCGCCCCAAGAAAGGGGTGGAGAAGAAGGGCGGGGGTCCAGGAAAACCTCCCCCACCAGCTGGGGGAAAAGGGGCCCAGCCCAATTAATGTGTCTGTGCTCGAGGGTTGGTTGGTCAACTACCACCCTCGCCCAAGAGCCGAGCTGCTCTTGAGGGGCTTCTCCGAGGGATTTAGGATCCCTTATGTGGGTATTAGGAAGGCTTTCATGTCGGACAACCTCAGGTCGGTTGTCGGACATGAGGACATTGTGCGGGCTAAGATTCGAAAGGAGGTTGCTGAGGGCAGGGTCCTCGGGCCTTTCCCGGAGCCGCCCTTTTCGAATCTTAGAGTGTCACCCCTGGGGGTGGTCCCCAAAAAGGCGAGTGGTGAATTTCGGTTGATTCACCATTTGTCTTTTCCAAAAGGGGAGTCAGTGAATGACTTCATTCCTGACGAGCTTTGTTCAGTCCGGTACGTATCCTTTGATGCGGCCGTGGCCATGGTTAGGGAGTGTGGGGTGGGAGCCCTTATGGGTAAATGCGACATTAAGTCGGCATTCCGGCTCCTCCCCATTCACCCAGGCGACTTCGGGCTTCTGGGCTTCCATTTCGAAGGTGGGTTTTATGTGGACAGGGCATTGCCTATGGGCTGTTCTGTTTCCTGCTCCCTGTTTGAGAGCTTTAGTACCTTCCTGGAGTGGGTGCTCAGGAGGCGTAGTGGCCTGGGCTCGGTCGTTCATTACCTTGATGATTTCTTGATGGCCGGGCCTGCGCAATCGGAGCAATGCTTTGCTTTGATGCGGGACTTCGAAGCCCTTTGTGCTCAATTGGGGGTGCCTTTAGCCCCTGAGAAGACCGAAGGCCCTGCCACCAGGATTACCTTCCTAGGTATTGAATTGGATTCAGAGGAGCAATCCTCCAGATTGCCCCTGGATAAATAGGTTAAAATTAGGGCCAAGCTTGAGGCGGTCTTGGGCTGCAGGAAGGTTACTCTTCGGCAGCTCCAGGAGTTGGCCGGGATCCTTAATTTCGCCTGTCGGGTAGTGGTGCCTGGTAGGGCTTTTTCTCGCCGGTTGTACGATGCGATGAAGGGGCTACGTTTGCCCCACCATCGTACCCGCTTATGCGCCGGGGTCAGGGCTGACCTCTGCGTGTGGCGGGAGTTTTTGGAACGTTTTAACGGGTTGTCTTTTTGGCGGCAGGAGCTTCTTTTGGAAGCGGAGCTGCAGCTGTGTTCCGACGCCGCGGGGACTTGCGGTTTCGGGGTAGTGTTAGGTGGCCAGTGGTGCTGGTCGGCATGGCCTCCGGAATGGAGTGCCTGTTCACTGGTTAAGGACTTGACCTTTTTGGAGCTTTTCCCCTTGGTAGTGGCCTTAGAGCTCTGGGGAGAGCAGTTTAGGGACAAGACTGTGCATTTTTGGTGTGACAATCTAGCGGTTGTCCATGTTGTGAATGCCCTGTCCTCTAGGAGCGACAGGGTAATGTGGCTTGTCCGCCATTTTGTGCACCGGTCCTTGTCTCTAAACGCCTTGTTTTTGGCTAGGCACGTCCCGGGGCTAGATAACGGGGTGGCTGACGCTTTGTCCCGTGGTCAGTTGTCCAGGTTTCGGACCCTGGCCCCGTGGGCCCGAGAGTCGCCAGAGGTGTTTCCAGCCCACCTGTGGAGCCTGGGCGGGCTCCCGAGAGCTGGAGGGACGAGGCCTCCCGGGCGATCGCCTTATCTGTAGCTCCTGGCACCCTGCGAGCTTACCAGCGTGCAGGTAAGGAGTTTGGGGATTTCAGGCAGGGTAGGGGTTACCCCCATAGCTGGCCTGTCCCGGTTGCGCACCTAGCTGAATTTTGTGTCCTGCTGAAGGGGCGTGGCCTTTCAGTCAGGACTATCAGGTCTAGGTTAGCCGGCCTCGCCTTTCTGTCCAAGGCGGGGGGGTTTAGTGATGTTTCAGGTGATTTTCGCATCCGGAGGATGCTGGAGGGCTGGGTGCGGGAGCGACAAGGGTTCCCTCCTGACGCTCGTCAGGCCCTGACGGTTCAGCAGCTGTCTTTGATTAATCACACATTTGACAGTCTGTGTGCCTCTCAGTACGAGGCCCGTCTTTTTAGGGCAGCGACTTGTGTTATGTTTTTTGGGGCCCTTAGGGTCAGCGAGGCAATGGCCTCCTCGCAGTCTGACTTGTCGCTCCGCGCTTTCCAGCTCGCTGATCTGACCTTTAGACAGGGGGGTGTCTCCCTTTTGGTGAGACGCTCCAAGACAGATCAGTTACACAGAGGGGTTAGACTTGAACTTAGCACAGCCACCGATCAGTCTGTTTGCCCGGTGGCTGCTTTGCAGTGTTTTTGCGGCTTGCGGGGGTCAGGGCGTGGGTACCTTTTTGTCCACCAGGACGGCACCCCCCTGACCCGGTATCAATTCTGGGCGATAGTGTCTAAGGCTATGTCTCAGGTAGGCATGGATCCCGCCGGCTACGGAACGCATTCGTTCCGTATCGGCGCCGCCACTAGCGCGGCACTTTCTGGTTTCCCGGCCCAACGGATTCAGGAGATCGGCCGCTGGCGGTCAGCGGCATATTTGGGTTATGTTAGGCCCGCTGAGGATTCTGGGCAGGGTTTAGGCTAGGTAACCTCTCTGTGTGTGTCCTCTTCCAGGTTCCCAGTCCAGGCAGAAACCGACGGCGCTGCTGTGTGGCCACAGCATGGTCTTCTGGGCCGGCCGCTCAGCAGCCAGAAGCTCCATTGGGACCCAGCTGTCGTTGGGACGGTGGGTCAATGTTGTTTGGATGGGCCGGAGGGGAATGCGGTGGGAGGGGCTCCTACCGACGTTGCTGGGTACTCAGCCTCCTCGGGCGGTACCCGGCGATGCTGGGCGGGCGGCTACCCAGGGTCGCGCCCAGATGGGACTGGGTGGTCAGCAACCCATAGCCGCACCCAGATGGCTGGTCTTGCACCTCGGTGGCAATGACCTGTGCCTGCTTGGCGGTCTACCGTTGATCGTACAGGCGCGCGAAGACCTGCGAAGGCTTCGCACGGTATGGCCCACCACGCAAGTGGTGTGGTCAGAGATCCTCCCAAGGATCGTTTGGAGGGACGCCATTTCCCTTAGGGCCATACACCGGGTCAGGCGTAGGGTGAATAAGGCCGTGGGAAAAACAGTCAAAGAATTAGGTGGGGTTGTAGTGGCCCATCCCCTCATCACCGTAGATCGGCCGTGGCTTTACCGGGCCGATGGCGTTCACCTGTCAGAACAGGGGAACGCCATTTTCTTACAGGACCTGCAGCGGTCTCTGCGTGAGCTGGCGCAGATAGAGGGGGGAGTCGGGGGGCCAAGATAGAGATCTGACCCCCGCTCCGTGGCAGGTTAGGGGCGGAAATCTGGGTGGTGGTTCAGCAACTGCGCGTTCTCCCTTGGGCATCTTTGGGGATGATTGACAGGTTCTCTCCAAGACCATGGTGGGTGCTACCTGCGCACTTGGGGGGAACCTGTCTTTGGGTCCCGCTATTGAAGTCCCAGGGTAGGGGTGAGCCGGCGGGACCCCCCTCATGCGAGTGCATGGCAGGGTCTCAGGTGAGGGAGAGGTCCCTCACCTGGACCAGCATCGACTACGCCCTTAGTTGCCCAGGAATGTTGACCTTTTACGTCATTTCCACCCCGGAAGTGTTTGTTTGACCCTGCAGGTCCACTGTTTCTGGGTCATAGTTGAATATGTTGATTTATGCAAATTATGCTAATTCATGCTAATTTGATTAATAAATTATGCAAATTTATTAATAATAAAAATGACCCAAGTTTAAATCCAGCTCTGGTGTCCGAGTCGTTACTCCGTCTCTTCTGCAAACATTGATTATTCCCTCCCCCGCCCATTAATTTTCCAATATTTGTTTAAGTTTGAATTGATTTAGAACTTCTCCATCATACTTTCTATTCTTTAATCTTGGCTTTCCACTGTATCCAATTGTATAATTTATTCCAGGTTTCAAAATAATCTGTATCCAATTTGTCCTTTAACTCTAACTTTAACTTTAACTCAGTTTGTCCATCTCTGCACGTGTTAGTATTTTGAATAAGATTTCTTCTTTTGTAGGGGCATCTTTATTTTTCCATTTCTGGGCATAAAGCATCCTTTATTAATGATGTAGAATGATAAGAGCTAATATCATTAGCATAGAAACATTACATACAGTTCCTATAGATTCATATATTTAGTTCTAAGTGAATTCATGCTAAAGTCTTATGTCCAATTTAAGTCAATATAAAATCTTATATCTAAGGACTAAGGTTAGGATCTGGTAAGGTTCAAGATGCTTTTGGACTCAATTTCGATTGGTTCTGGTCATCGTAGCAACAATGAACAACCGTAGGTGTGCTGATGTCTAGTGTGATGAGAGTCACTCCTCTATTTTAAGTGTGAATTACTTAGTTGGGGGTTGCCTAGTTCAGTTTACAGAAATGTTGTTTATTTCTAATTAGGTTCCACAAGTTTTTACAGTACTTTGAGAAAAAAATAGATAGATAAAAACTCAGAGAGATATAGTCTAAGAAATATCCTTATGATACATTTCAAGCACTTGATTTAAATAAGCCTTTGGGATAGCTGAACCTCCTAATTCTTTTTTAAAAAAATCTTTGTGGTCCCCATTGATTCTTCTAACATTCCCGGGGTTTGATCATTTTTAATTCCTTTCAATCATCTCCAAATCATACTCAAAGCTTTATTTTATGTCTCTGTACTTCCATGTTTACACACAGTGTCAGAAAAGATTATTAGGATGTTTGATTTAGGTTTTCAAGCTGCCAGCAGCAACTTCCCAGAAGGCTTCAAGTGAGGCAGCAAGGGAAGCTGACAAAGTACAAAGCCATCTGGTGAATGTCAGAAACCGAAGCGAGATGCTCAGATGTAGTCTTGCAACATTTGTTAGCTTTGCCAGGAACTTCAGTGCACTAACTAACTGGGAGTCTCTTCCATCTCCTCAATTCTTAAACATTCTCAGTCAGACTCATAATGCTCTTAAATGCAAAACAATGATGTTACTTCTACACAAGATTTACCCACAAAGTAAAGACATGAGTTAGCCAGGTATTTTAAACCATATGTAATACCTTTCAGAGTTCTAATGCTTTAAAAAAAAATAATATTCATGATATTTTATTGTAGCACTCTTGACCACATAATGTACAACTTCCTGTTACGCTATAAAGAAATAATGGCACTTAGCAAGGGGTTGAACTAGATGGCATCAAAGGTCACTTTCAATTCTATGGTTCCAGCTTTCTTATGCTTTATGAAAATAGTTGAATGCTTAATGTCCTTTTTAAAATTCTGTCCTTTCACATTGGACCAACAGTCTCAACTTCATATATATGCTAATGGTTAAAACAAGAAGAAAAACATTCACTGGATTCAATAGTGAATGCTAAACAACAACAAAGATGACCCCAGGTATTGCAGCTATGAAAAAAAAAACTAATTCTCTGCTCAGAATTAATCAAAAGAGGGATTTAAAACCATGGCTTGTGATGTTATATAAGGCTGGATTTGAACAGAAAGATCTCAAGTGCTTTCGTTTTAATTTGTTTCCTTAGGCTGGAAAAATGAAATGTTGTCGACAGAAAAGCTAAAAACTGCCTGGCTGACAGATGAAGTGTTAGAAAGCTTAGCCTGATTGGTGACAGCCAATCAGAATTGTCGTTTTATTGGGGAGCCTTGAAATAAGAGGGTCTGCCAAGAAGGTTTGAAATTATCCTTTATTCCAGTTTGGAAAAGACATTCTCTCTTTGATTTGAAAGAACTCACTATCTGCTCAAATTAAATCCAACTGTCTACAACATACTTCATGCCTGCCTTTGACAAAATTTCTTTGAAGTTGAGACCAGAGGTGGGTTTCAGCAGGTTCTGACCAGTTCTGGAAAACCGATAGCAGAAATTTTGAGTAGTTCAGAGAATCGGTAAATATCACCTCTGACCGGCTCGACCCCCATCTATTCTCTGTCTTCTGAGTCCCAGCTGATGAGGAGGGAATGGAGATTTTGCAGTATCCTCCCTCTGTCATGCCCAACAAGCCATGCCACCAAGCAAAGCCAAGCCCATCATGCCATGTCCACAGAACCAGTAGTAAAAAAAAAATGAATCCCACCACTGGATGAGAGAGAAATGTAAAATCAACAAACCAAGTTCAAAATTTAAAAAAATATTCTGAGATGGAAAAAGCAAATAAGAAAGCGAGAAATAATGACTCTTTCTACCATGTTTTTTCTGTATGTTGGATAGTTTCATTTCTGTTGTACCTACTCTGCTATATTAGCATATAAAGACAGAGTAAATATTTAGTGGTTGCTAGAAAATGAGAGTGATACGGAACAGACAAAGCACATTTTGCAGAAGACAAACAATCTCTATGTACACTTTTCCTGCTGGTTTGAAAGCAACCTACTTTGCAGATGAGAATATCAGTTTCTGGCATTTTGTAAATGTATTCTACCTTCTTTTTAACCATAATCAATAGCTTTAGCTCTTTAGAAAAGACAAATTGCTCTTAGTAGAGCATAGTTTAATTCTTTTCTTTCTGAGATATTTGTTTGGTTGGATGCTCTATGAGGAACAAAATAAAGGATGCAAATAAATTCTAAAAGCTCTATTTTCACCACATGATGCTTGTGGCAAATGAGGAAAATGAGCAGTTCAGTTGTTGATCTATGTAAACAACCCAATGAGGTTTTTTTTTAAAGTCTTTCATTAACTTCTTAATTCCTGAGCGATTCAACAAAGGCTGTGCTATTTAAATAGAAAGTTGGAGCATTTGTTGGAACCCATCTTCCAGCACCGGGCTGTACTCAGTTTAAAATCACAGGGTTTTGTGAAATAGATTGAGTTCTCAAAAGGAATTTGTGATGGGGCACAATATCACATTTGTTCAGTCGCTAACTAGTTTCTGACTCTTCATGACTAGTGATGGGCGAACCCAATGATGTTCGGGTTCGGCAAGTTCGGACGAATTTTACGCAAAATTCAGCCAAACCCGAACCGAACACGAACTCGAACACGAACAGGGAATCCCTCCCATGAAGAGATTCTGGGGGTGGAGCTTTGATGTCACTGGCAGGTTGCTAAGGACGTCCTTATAAATAAATAAATAAAACATTCAAAATATCTTGGACACAATAAAAGCATTCACGAGGGGGATAACAATAGCCTACTCAGCAAAAAAGAAGAAATCAAAAGATAAAAAATTAGATGAATACAAAAGTAAACTAAAACATTTAGAAACAGAAATTCAAAAAGATCTTCAAAATGAAAAAATAAGAGAAGAGGTGGATAGAATAAAACATGATATTAACTTAATAATACAAGACAAAATCGTTACAAAATTAAAGAAGGCTAACCAATACCAATTTGAAAATGTGAATAAAATAGGCAGATGGCTTGCCTATAAATTAAAAAAAGAGGAAGAAGAACGATACATACAAGTCTTGGAGGATAAAAATGGAGAAATGCAACATTCAATGGGAAAAAAAAGAATATAGTAGTTGAATATTATGCTCATTTATATCAAAGGGAAAAATCAAATCCAGACCAATTAAACAAATATTTAGATGAAGCAAAAGTACAAAAAATAATAGAATCAGATAAAATTACACTAGATGAAGAAATAACTTTATCAGAAGTTGAAAATGTGATAGCTAAACAAAAGAATAATAAAACCCCAGGCCCAGATGGGATACCGGCCGAATTTTATAAAGAATTAAAGGAATTTTTAGCCGAAATTTTAGTAATAATATTTAATGAAGTTTTAGAAAAAGGACTGCTACCTGTATCTTGGACACAAGCCCTAATAAGTATAATCCCGAAAGAACCGGGGGAAAAAAACACATACAAAATTACAGACCAATATCGCTTCTCAATGTTGATTACAAAATCTTTATGACAATAATGGCAGAGAGACTTAAACCAATTCTGAACAAAATAATAAAAGATGATCAAAATGGATTCCTGCCAGGAAGATACATACGAAATAACACAAGAGCGATATTGAACATTTTAGAATACTATGAGGCACACTCAGAAAAACAATTAGCGTTAATATTTCTAGACGCCCAAAAGGCTTTTGATAACCTGAGATGGGAATTCACCCTGGAATTAATTTAAAAAATGCAATTTGGCCCAAAAATGATAAAAATGATTCAAACTATATATAATACTCAGTCAGCTCAAATTATATTCAACGGTGAATTAACAAACTCCTTCCAAATCTCAAAAGGAGTTCGTCAAGGATGTCCCTTATCTCCGCTTCTATATATTTTAGCAGTGGAAACACTTCTGAACCAAATAAGACTTAATGTAAGAATCACAGGCCTGAAGGTAAAAAAACAGGAATTTAAGGTACAGGCCTATGCGGATGATATGGCATTTATTGTGGATGATCCAATAGAGGCTGGTGAATTTCTATTGAAAGAACTACAACAGTATGGAGAGGTAGCAGGCCTAAAAATTAACAAACAAAAAACTAAAATTATAACTAAAAATATGGATACTAAACAAGAGCAGGAGTTAGAAAGAATCTGAGGAATTCAAATTGTTAAAAAGGTAAAATATTTGGGTATAATACTAACTAAAAGATGTGGCACAATTCAAAAAGATAACTATGATTCAGTTATTAAGAAAATGGAGCAACAGCTAATTAGATGGAATAAAATGCATATTTCGCTATCAGGGAGGATAGCCACAATTAAAATGTCTATTTTACCTAAATTTTTATATCTATTTCAGACTATTCCAGTGAAATTGAACAAAAATTTCTTTACTAAAATAAATACAACTATTTCCAAATTTATCTGGGAGGAGAAGAAACCAAGGGTAAGATTTAAATCTCTACAAGACAGAGTTACACAAGGTGGATTTGGCTTACCAAATTTTGAGTGCTATTATCAATCAGCGATCCTACTGTGGTTAAAAGATTGGATAAATCTCCAAAACCAAAATTATTGGCATTGGAAGGGCACAATATTTTACAGGGTTGGTACAGTTTTTTATGGAATGAAAAAGATAAAATTTTGGTATACTTCAAAAATCATATGATTAGAGACTCCCTAATAAACACATGGCTGAAAATTAAAAAAGAGCACTACTCTAAAATCCCAAGGTAGTACTCCAGTCTGGAAGCTCTTTGGCACCCTAATCTATTTCAAATACAAAAGTTGCTGACCTACAATCACATATTGGATGAGAAGGGAAGCATAAAAACTAGGTATCAATTAGAAAACCAAAATATTAATATTGATTGGTGGTCCTATGCCCAAATTTGGACAAAATGGAACAAAGACAAAAATAAAGAGGGAATTCAAGAAAAAGATAGTCTAATTGATAAATTACTACTAGGACATGAAAAAAAATTATATAATTATATTATAATTATATAATTGTATAATTATATAATGGGATATAACATGGAAACTGAAATAGTAAAAGAAAATATGATTGGTTGGGCTCAAAACATAGGACATAATATTTATATAGAACAATGGGAGCAAATGTGGAAAAATTTGAAACTAACAAAATCAGTATCATATAAGGAGAACTCACAAAAAATGTTTTATAGGTGGCATTTAGCTCCAGCCAGATTGGCTAAGATTTATCCCAATCTGAAACCAAACTGCTGGAGATGTAACAACAAAACTGGATCCTTTTACCACCTATGGTGGACATGCCCACGCATACAAAAGTTCTGGAAAAAAATTCAAACATGGATTCAAGAGATTACGGCAATCACATTAAAACTAAAACCTGAAATTTTTCTTTTAGGCATAATAGATCTAGAATATAAAAAAGAGGATTATTACCTAATTGAACACATAATTACAGCGACGAGAATCACAATTGCGCAGAATTGGAAAAATGAGAACACGCCAACCGAAAGAGAAACGATTAAGAAAATATATGACTGTGCAGAAATGGACAGACTCACCCAAAAACTTAAAAACAAAGAAGATTCAACATACTATAAGATTTGGGAAAAATTCTATGAGTGGGTAATTAAAAGGGGGGAAAAAAGAACAAAATATAAACTAAAGATAGGCTAATATATAAGGAGAAAAAAAAGGGATTACTACTGACCAACTATAAAGTTCTGAATATATTTATCGGACCGTTATTAACATCTTTTTTCAATTCAATCGGACCTTAACTCAAGTGTAGACTAGGGGAAAAAATAAAATAAAATAAAAATAAAATAAAATATTGGAAATTCCGCGGCAACCATATGCCGCTCAACGTTCAATCTAATGTATCTTAGAACTGTTAGCAACAGTTCACTGGGGGGGATGGGAAGGAAGAGTTATAAGATAACAATTTATTTAGACAGAAGGTTTTAAATTTAACTCTTAGCTCTGATATATTTGTTTTGGTACTGATATACATCTTGAAATAATAGAGTTTACTTAAACAGAATAACCATATGATATAAATATAATAAGAGCATGGTGAATATATGTCAACATAATGATGTAAAATACGATGTACTTACTCTTCCTCCCTTTGTATATTTCTGTAAATTTAATAAAAACTATTTTTTAAAAAAAAAACATGTTTATTTTTATGTGAAAGGACCGCCCTTTGCTTGCAGCGCTGCTGTGGCGTCCTTTTTCGTAAAAATAACAATGTTTATTTTTACATGAAAACCTTTGAAGGAGCTGGGGAATCCCTCCCATGAAGAGATTCCGGGGGTGGAGCTTTGGCGTCAGCGGCAGGTTGCTAAGGATGGCAAGGTGATCACTTCCTGGATTCCATGGAATCCAGGAAGTGATCACCTTGGCATCCTTAGAAACCTGCCAGTGACGTCAAAGCTCCAAACGCTGAACACGACCCTGAACTTTGCCCGAAGTTTGAAAAAATTTCAGGTTCGTGTTTGGCATACCGAACACCGCAAAATTCGGTACGGACCCAAATTGTGCGGGTTCAGTTCACCCATCACTATTCAGGATCTCATGGACCATAGAAGCCCAGGTTTCTCTGTCCTCCCCTGTCTCCTGAGTTTGCTCAAATGCATGTTCATTGCATTGTGTTGAGTTGGACACAAACTAACCCTCTCATCCTCTGCCTTCCCTTTCACCTTTCACCTTTTGCCTTCAACCTTTCCCAGCTTCACACTCTTTTCCAAAGAGTCCTCTTTTCTCATTTGGTGGCCAAAATATACGAGTTTTAGCTTCAATATCTTCTAGCTTAGTATCCTCCCACATATATAGAAAGCAGGATTAGAAAACAGGAAGGAACAGAGGGTCCCCTAGAAATATGGAATTATTTGTATACAACTAAAACGTGATGCATCACAGAGAAATAAGCTTTGAATCAAGATACCTCAAATTAAAATTTCCAAAATTTGAGACTCATTATTTATGAATGAATGAAATTTGGGGAAATTATGGCTGATTCACTGCTGCTGGCTGCTGCTGTGATCACATGATTTTTATTTTCAACATTCTGGGACAGTTCCCCCACTGTCCTACATTATAGGCAGTAATGGGCTGCTGCCCCCACGGGGGGGGGGATGCTGTGGGGGTAGTAAGTTTATGCACTATTTATTGAATATTTAATAGTTTTTTAATTGTCCTTCCTTCTCTAGTACCCTAGTATGATCCTTAATTACTTTTAAAATAGGAAATAAATAAATAGTATGTTTTTACCCATAAACGCTTCAATCGTTTTAATCATTATCTAGAACTGAACTTTCATAGCGATTAAAGAACATTTTTAATTGCCTAATCTGTTATCATACTGAAACTTGTGGGTTCAGTACAATGTTACTGTGCTCCTCAACTAATAATGCTGTCTATCATTTGTCCTTTTTGTGGCTATTCAAATAATGTGTCTTAATCAACTGAAAAAGAGTCCAAGCACCTATTTGAAAACATATCTTGGTCGGTAAGCCACTCCCACTCAGTCACATGACCTTTAAGCCACATGATTGTCAAGCCACACCCACACAATAAACCACACCCGCAGTGTGGTAGTAAAAAATGCCCTTTATAGGGGTCAGCAACTGTTAACTCTTCCATTCCCATTCACATCCATTACCTTAAAAGCAGAGTGGCTAATTTGAAGGGACACATTACTTCAGAAATAAAGATAGAAATAGAAACCATTTCTATTCTTAATCCAGTTCTAACCTCCACAAATGGCAAGATATCACATGACCAAAATTTAACTATTTTTTTCCTCATATTCCCTCTCAAAAGACTATCAAGATATCAGCCCCATCACTTTTTATGATGTCACTAACATGTCTATAACAGCATTGCACCCTCCAGTTCCCTGACTAAACATGTTGTAGCCCACCAGCCCTAAGTAAGTTTCCAACCATGGTATTAAGTATGTGAAAATATAATCAGAAGAGAAGTTACAACTGAGTATAACGATTCCATACAGGGTTCAAATACAAGTGTATGTTATAGCTGCTTGAAATATCACTGAGAAACAGACTCTATCCACTTAGAGTGTGTAAATGTTATCTTCAACATTGTACTCTTAGAATGCAGTCTTACACACACACTTTTTGAGAGTGTACAATCCAACTCATTAGCTGGGTTCACAAATCAAGTTAAATTGTGACTTGGAAAACATGATTTGTTGAACTCAACTCTAACACTTTGAGCTGTGAACTATCCCTTACAAATCATATCAGCCAAATGTGAATAAATCATGCTGTAGTTTAGTGCAGTGTTCCGTTCAGTCATTGGCATTTATTTCTGACAACACTTCAATGCGATTGCACCGTCTCATTTTATACATTTAAGTATATAAAGATATAATAAGAGAGAAAGTTGCTCATATGCTTTCCACTTTTCAGCAAAATTATACCATGGCAGTAAACACACATACACATACAACTCTATTAAATTCCATGGTATTGTTCTTCCAATTAATTGACTATGCTGGAGTAATCCTAGCCTCTCTCTAGTAATGAGTGTTAATGCTCTTGGGAATAAAACGGGAAGAATTACCTTAAAATTCTTGTACAAAAACAAGATTATCAGAATGCAACAAGACACAGCAAATGCATTTATAAGCCTTTAAAAAAAATCACTTTCTAAGGTAAAAACTCATTGCACTATTGGTAGCTTTTGATACTATCAATCATTGTAACCCTCTGAATTGACTGCATGGATTGGAGACTGAGGGAACTGTAAGTGGTGATCCATTGCCAATATATGAGCCAAGGTAGTGCAGTGGTTAGAGTGTAGTACTGCAAGCTACTTCTGTGACTGCCATTTGCGTGCAATTGGGCAGTTCAAATCTCACCAGGCTCAAGGTTGACTCAGACTTCCATCCTTCTGAGGCAGGTAAAATGAGGACCCAAATTGCTGGGGCAATATGCTGGCTCTGTAAATCACTTAGAGAGGGCTGTAAAGCTCTGTAAAATGGTATATAAGTCTAGGTGTTATTGCTATTGCCTGGCTGGGAAAAATTGTCCACCAGGTCCCTACTTGGGGATATTGAAGCATACTATTCTCTCTCCTATCTTTTCAATCTACATGAATATTTTGAGTGATGTCATCCAGTGATTTGATAGCATCAGTATGCTGATGATATCCAATTATATTTTTATTTTCTTTTTTGTATTACAGTATATAGCTTTTATTCAAAATGTTGATTAAATTAGTAAAATTTAATGCAAAGAGAAGCAAGACTCTTATTTGTATTTTCTTTTGAATTTTAAAACATCAACCAGTCCCAATTATATTTTTTTCAATTCCAGGCTGGGACAGTGAAGGCATCAAAGTTCTGTCCCAGTGCCTGGAAGCTGAAAAAGTTAGGATGGGGAAGAATCATCTGTGACTCATCCCTATTAAGGCAGACTCCCTGTCACCACCCGCATCTGAAGATATCCCATCTTTGGCCTTTGATGGGGTAATTCTTCCTTCAGGGTGGGTTTTTTTTTTACCAGTCTGTATTTTTGCCTGGATTCAAAGCTCTGCTCAAAGAACTTGTGCTCAGGTTCCTTTGATTTAAAAAATTCATCCACTAGGACCCTAGAAGCATACCTTCTTTGTGGCTTCACCTGCCCTCTGGAACAAGATATTCCCAAAATCCAAATGACTTCCACTCTTTTTGAGGGGTCTTGGAGATATGGATCTTTACCCAGGCCTTTGTCAAGAAAAACTGACGCCCTTTTTTCTTTTTCCTTCTCCCCTCGCCCCGGGTTTCTTTTCTTTGCCAACCTTGCTAGCCAAGATTGTACTCTTTTTGTCTTGTCCAAAGTCACTGAGAATCTGGGGTAGCATTGCCATTTTCCCTACACATTTATGATCCTTAGGATACCTAAAAGATCTTTAGGAAGGTTTCATAAGAGCTACTTACAGCAGCAAATACAACTGAGGTCTAAGTAACTAAGGTCCAAGTAACCAAGGTCCAAAGGTGGGTTCCTACCTAACCACTTCTTCAGAACCTTTAGTAACTTGGTGACGATGTGACAGTGTCCCCATGGGTGGCGCCATCTTGGATTTTGCTTCTGAGCATGCTGCAGGTGCCTGCATGTAAAGTGTGAGCAAGCACACGGTGTGACCCTGACTGAACCAGCAGCAAAAGCATCCAGAAACACCACCACCCCTGCTAAGGTCAGTATTTAAAGGAGGCAGGAGAGCAAGTATCTTACAATAAAAAATCTGATCCGATCATAATAAAAAATCTGATCCTTGAAAAATATGAAAACACATTAGGAAAAAAAACTAAGTATAAACAGTGCTTTTGTTTATTCAGCAGTCCATTACTCTGTTCTTCATTACATGAGGAAAGTTACTGAAATGCTGAATATTTATATGCAAACTGGAATCCATGAAGAATTCAAAAATACCCAGGGGATTAGGAAGCTTTGGATCAAGACCAATTACACTCTACTATAAAGTGGGCATCTGTAATTCTCTACTATAATACCATACTCTGCACATTTTTGAACATCAACTTTCTATTTAACCATTTATTCCTTTGCCTATGGACCAGTTAGACATCAAATTATAGCCATTGCCAAATACACACCCGTATATAGTCCCATATTATGTAAGGTCTATAAAGGCTTTCATTGTACTGTAAATTTCTGCTCAATATTCTATTATTTTCTGTAGCATTGTAATAGTGTCAGATTTCTTGGAAATGCTTTGGGTTTTTAACTGGGAATTAGTCACACGGTGAACATTTCTCCATGCAGACTCCACGAATCTAACTTGATGGCAGATGGCTAGTAAATAAAAGAGTCACCTTACATTCAATCAGACTTGCCTTATTTATAAGGCCTAGCAACAGCCCTACAGGGATTGTTCGGAAACTTCAGATCGTGCAGAATGCAGCTGCGAGAGCAATCATGGGCTTCCCTAGGTATGCCCAAGTTACACCAACACTCCACAGTCTTCATTGGTTGCTGATCAGTTTCTGGTCACAATTCAAAGTGTTGGTTATGACCTATAAAGCCCTTCATGGCATTGGGCCAGAATATCTCCGGGACCGTCTTCTGCCAGACGAATCCCAGCGAACAGTTAGGTCCCACAGAGTTGGCCTTCTCTGGGTCCCATCGACTGAACAATGTCATTTGGCAGGACCCTCTGGAACCAACTCCCCCCAGAGATCAGATTTGCCCCCACCCTCCTCGCCTTTCGTAAGCTCCTTAAAACCCACCTCTGTTGTCAGCCATGGGGGAGCTGAGATATTCTCTTCCCCCTAGGCCTATACAATTTATGCATGGTATGTTTATGTGTATGCTTGATTTTTAAATTAGGGTCTTTTAAACTATTTTAAATATTAGGTTGTTATATGTTGTTTCACTATTGTTGTTAGCCGCCCTGAGTCTATGGAGAGATAGATAGATAGATAGATAGATAGATAGATAGATAGATAGATAGATAGATAGATAGATAGATAGATAGATAGATAGATAAGCTGTGATTTTCTTCAGCTGTGTCTGAAGATAGTTGAACATAAGAACATAAGAAGAGTAATGCTGAATTGGGCCAAGTCCATCGAGGCCAGCATTCTGTGTCACACAGTGGCCCACCAATTGTCCATGGGGATCTTGAGCAGAAAGGGAAGGCAAGACCCTCCCTTTCCCTTGGTACTCCAGGGAATCCTGCCCGCCTCAACCAACATAGAGGCAGCGAATGGACATCCGTTTCAATAATCATCTATATGCTTGGCATCCATGAATCTGTCTAATCCTGATTGAAGCTATCAAGGCTGACAGCTGTCACGACCTCTTCTGGAAGTGAATTCCATAAACCAACGACCCTCTGGGTGAATAAATATTTCCCTTGATTTGCCCTCACTTTCTTACCTATGAGCTTTAGGGAGTGCCCCCTTGTCCTAGTATTGTGTGATAGAGAAAGTATTTTTTCTCTATCCACCTTTTCTATCCCATGCCTGATTTTATACATGTTGGCACCATTAAGGCCAAACTACACACTCTCTGTCTGAATTCCATATTTTAAAGAAGTTGTTTCCCCATTAGATTTTACAGATAAGCCACAAGTAAACCATCAAACTATTCTCCAAAGCATTTAAGGGTGGAAAAAGAAGCAATGGGTGGAAACTAAACAAGGAGAGAGACAACTTAGAACTAAGGAGAAATTTCCTGACAGTTAGAACAATTAATCAGAGGAACAACTTGCCTCCAGATGTTGAGAATGCTCCAACACTGGAAGTTTTTAAGGTGTTGGATAATTAATTGTCTGAAATGGTGTAGGATTTCCTGCCTAAGCAGGGGGTTGGACTAGAAGACCTCCAACAACTCTGTTGTTGTTGTTGTTGGTAGTCAAAGTAGTAGTAGTAGTAGTAGTAGTAGTAGTAGTAGTAGTAGTAGTAGTAAGCAGGCTGCTTCAAACTACCAATGTTTATCCTATTTATCGTACTGAAAATCTTCCCATATAGATAGAGGAGGAGGAGGAGGAGGAGGAGGAGGAGGAGGAGGAGGAGGAGGGAGAGAAAATAACCTTTCATTTCCCATTGCCTCAGGATCTTTTTCTATTTTGAGACTTAATAAACGTCCAATTGAGGATTTAACAGTTTAGAACAGCTACCAAGTGGACCTGACAAGAAAACTATCTTTTTTAAAAATCAATCAGCTGTGCAAAATCAATCCCAAATGTAGAATTTTAAGTGCATTGATTACTTTCAGAGACGCCTTTGCACATATATTTTAAAATATGTGCATATAATAAGTACACCGATGCTCTCCCACCCCCAAGTTAGGAAGCTTCCAATTTTAAAATGTTTTCTTTTTCGAGTAACTGAAGAAAGCTGAAGAAAGCTGCTAGCAAGATTCATAAATTACCATTAACTTCAATGAACCTAATCTAAAACCCTATCCAGTCCATTTAATTATGTAATATAAATAGTCCTCAATTTACAAGAATTCACTTAGTGACCATTCAAAGTTACAATGGCACTGAAAAAAAGGACTTGTGATCATTTTTCACACTTACATCCATTCAAGAGTGAAATACTCCCAGTTTGCTCGTGCCTATAGATCGCTGGAGAGCCTATCATGAAGGAAGGGCGAGGTTCCACCCACCTCCATGGATTCTGCCATTTTGGTTCTTTTACCCTCTGTACATATACAAAACGCTTTGCGCATGCACAGAAAGTAAAAGAACCAAAATGGCAGCATCTAGGCAGGTGGGCGGAGCCTCATGCTCCCTTTACAACTGGCTCTCCAAAGACCAATAGGCACGAGTGAACCGGGAGCATTTCACGCCTGCAGCCATTGCAGCTTCCCCATAGTCACATGATTTACCTTCAGCTGCTTGATAACTTACTCACATTTGTGATGATTGCCATATCCTGGAGCATTGTGGTTGCTTTTTTCAACCTTCTGACAAGCAAAGTCAATGGGGAAACTAATTTCACTTAACAATAATGTTACTTATTTAACAGCTGCAGTGATTCGCTTAACAACTGTGGAAAGAAAGGTCATAAAATGGGGCAGAATGTTCTTAACAAATTTTTCACTTAGCAACGTAAATTTTGGGTTTAATTGGGGTCATAAGTTGAGGGCTGCCTCTACTGTGTCCAGAAAATGAGATACTAAGGTGTTCATTTCTGTCCAATCTCTAATCACTTATTATAAGAAAAAGCAGAGTTGAAATAATTTGCTGAAATTATTTGAAGTTTAGCAATTTCTGTTTACAGAAAGAAATCTAGCAGAATGTTTTAATGGAATAAATACTTCAACAACATATTTATACTCTTATTTAATCAGCGGGTTTCTATTTCTTCCTAGCTGCCTAAATACATTTTCAAGTTTTTCTTCCCTGTGTATCTCTGGAGCCAAATAATGTTAATTCACAAACCAAAGGTAATGAATAAAACAAAACAAACTTATTTACAATAAGTATGTGAAAGTTATTATTCAGTGAAAATGGGTGCAAAGCAGTGGTTTCACATTGGCATAACAATGAGAAAGAGGAATAAATACAGTCTATGTTACAGAAGGTATGTGGCATTGAATGAATAACTAGACATGTGTGGCCTCAAAAATGCTTTTTCAGGAGGCAACTGGACTTCCTTTTTTTTCTTTGAAGACATTTCACTTCTAATCCAAGAAGCTTCTTCGGTTCTGACTGGATGGTGGGGAATGGAAGGATTTACACACCTTGCAGACAGCCGATGCCTTCTTTTAGCAAATCATTAAGACCACCTGGAGGTTTATTTGTGTCATCAAGGTCACCTGAGTAGTGAAAATGGGTCTGGAGCCTTCTTGGAACTGTTGATAGGACTGTGTTGTAGACTGGAGATAGTTGATGTCGTATCCCTCCCCCTCTGTTGAGCGAGAGCTGTTTTGACATAGATGGCCTCTTTGACCCCTCTTTCAAACCAGCAGTTCTCCCTGTCCAAGATATGGACTTTGCTATCTTCAAAAGAATGGTCTTTGTCTTTTAAACACAGATGGACTGCTGAATCTAGTCCTGGTGGGCTTGTTCTCCTACATTGTGCCATGTGTTTTATGAAGTGAGTGTTTTGTTTCCCAATACAGTGGAACCCCGACATAAGAGCTGCTCTACTTAAGAGCAACTCGAGATAAGAGCTGGGAGGGGAGAGATATTTTTGTTCTACTTACAAGCCCAAATTCGAGATACAAGCGCCAAGGAGCTGTCTCCTGAAGCCAAACGCTAACTTCCGCGTTCGGCTTCAGGAGACAGCTGCGAAGCGGCGCGCGTGTTTTAAAATGTTGCAGCCGGCCTGGGGGGCTCGGGGGGGGTGCTTGCAGCTTTCTTTCTTGCTCTTTTTCTTTCTCTCTTTTACCTTCCATTCCTCTATTTCTTCTTTTCTTTCTCCTTCCCACCTTCTTCCCTCCCTCCCTCCCTCCCTTCACTCATTCCTCTCTTACTCTCCCCTTTCATAAGTTTCCTTGCTTCCTTCCTCTGTTCCTGTCCCTTCCCCCTTTCTTTCTTTCTTTCTTTCTTTCTTTCTTGCTTGCTTGCTTGCTTGCTTGCTTGCTTGCTCTTTTTCTTTCTCTCTTTTACCTTCCCTTCCTCTATTTCTTCTTTTCTTTCTCCTTCCCACCTTCTTCCCTCCCTCCCTCCCTTCACTCATTCCTCTCTTACTCTCCCCTTTCATAAGTTTCCTTGCTTCCTTCCTCTGTTCCTGTCCCTTCCCTCTTTCCTTCCTTCCTTCCCACCCTCCGTCCATTCATTCACCCATTCCTCTCTTGATCGCTTAAAGCCGGTCCCTGGTGCAAAAAGGGTTGGGGACCTCTGTCCTACAGGATTGGGTGGCAGAGAAGTTGAACATATGTAAATTTAAAAGTTTAAGAAAGTTTACAAGTTAAGTGAAAGAAACTTCATTATTCATTTATATGTACATGTACATTTCTTCATTAAAAACATGTCTTTCTGCATAATTTAGACTAACTTTGTGAGTTTTTTGAGGGCTGGAACCAATTAAAATTATTTACATTAATTCCTATGGGGAAAAGTCGTTCGAGATAAGAGCTGCTCGACTTAAGAGCCCAGGTCCGGAACGAATTAAACTCGTATCTCGAGGTACCACTGTATACAGATCTGCACATGGCTCACTGTGATTTGCTAAAAGAACACAAATCACTAGCTTTCTGCAAGGAGTGTAAATCCTTCCATTCCCCAATATCCAGTCAGAACTGAAGAAGCTTCTTGGATAGGAAGCAAAACGTCTTCAAAGAAAAACCAGAAAGTCTAGTTGCCTCTTGAAAAAGCATCTTTTGGACAACCATGACCTGGATGATTGAGAATCCCCATAGATACTTAGCAGTGGTGGATTTTTAAAAATTGTGTTACTGGTTCTGTAGGCATGACTTGGTGGGCATGGCTTGTCTTGGTGGGCACGGCAGGGGAAGGGTACTGCAAAATCCCCATTTCCTTCCAATCAGTTGGAACTTGGGAGGCAGAGAATAGATGGGCGCAGGGCCAGTCAGAGGTGGTATTTACTGGTTTGCTGAACTACTCAAAATTTCCACTACTGGTTCTCCAGAACTGGTCAGAACCTGCTGAAATCCACCTATGATACTTAGGCATGTGTGGATTGTCCAGGATCTGCCTTGCTGAACCACATTGCCCTGCCTCAATGTGATAAAATGCCCTGTTGAAACACATCGTTTCATTTCAAAGAAGAATATAGGTGGATCTAAGCTATCTTAGCTGGTCACTCCACTTCATTAACTTCTTTACTTAAGAAGCTGATCCATCTCAATGAAGAAAAATGGGAGAAGATTGCTACATGGCTTCTTACCTACAGAACGGAAAAGAGCCATTTCAAAGATCTACACTGTGCATTGAAGTATTTGGGGTTTACATTATGAGGTTACCAGGGACCATTGTTCCCGTTTGAGGTATTCCTTTATGCTTATTCAAAAATAATATAGCTAGTTCTTAACTTACAACAGTTTATTTAGTGACCATTCAAAGTTACAATAGCACTGAAAAAAGTGAGTTATGATTATTTTTCACACTTATGAGCTCGGTATTATCCCCATGATCATATGATCAAAATTCAAATGTTTGCAAACTGGTTCATACTTATGACCATTGCCATCTCCCAAGGTTATGCAACCAAGGTCACGCAACCAAGGTCATGCAACAAAATCAATGGGAAAGCCAGATTCACTTCACAACCGTGTTACTAACTTATCAACGGCAGTGATTCACTTAAAAACCTACGGCAAAAAGTAGTAAAATGGGGCTAAACTCACTTAACAAATCTCTCTCTTAACAACAGAAATGTTGGCCTCAATTGTGGTCATAAATCAAGGATTATCTGTTACTGAATAGGCCACTAGAGGGGATTACATAAATCGACACCTGGAATTTCTGTATCTCTATGTGCTTAAAGAGCTGTTTTTCCATATTTATGGATTTTGTTGTGTCTATATTTGCTTTGTAATTTTCAATCTTTTTGAACTATGATAGTAGACAGTCTCCAATGTCCTGGACCTTCAAAAATTGTGAGCTGATACTCTATAGACATCACTTTAGTCAATATATTGAATGTTCTAGAATTCAGGTCATGAAAACAGAGCCAACCTAATCCCACAATTCTGAATTCTCATCCTGGCTTTGACCATCATAAACAGATATTTTAGGATTAGCTTGTGCTCTTGGATATTTGAAGCAAGAGACCAATAGAATTTGTCCACTGGAAAAAGATTACAGAAGCTGCCCGAGGCTGTGAGAAATGTAGCACTGCATAATACATTTTTTCATCTCACCTGCAGACTAATCTCAATGAATTTGCTCACCATGGCAATTCGATTTATCTATTTCATTAATAGTGAAATACAGCTTTCACCACCAGGAGGCACCATGCATTATTACAGAAGAAATCTGTTTGATTCCCTGCTTCACAGCGCTTCCCTGAGTAGTCAGATTTAATAAGAGTGCCATTAGAGCACACATTCAATTTTGTTCCATCCAGGTATTGTGAAATTAATACACTAAATTGGTTACTAAATTTCTCATTTCTATTAGCACTGAACTATAAACCTTATCTGTCATTCTAGTTAGGCTTCTGGGCAGCTTAGTCTTCAGCACAGATGTAAATTTTCATCAATAAAAAGAACCTTATTGATGGAGGGGGGGAGTTTCTGTGAAAGTTTACACTGAAACTTCATCTGAAGTGACTATAAAGAATGAATGGAAGAATGGTGATATTTGGCACCAACAAAAGGAAATGGTGCCCTGATGTTTTTTAGGTTACAAGACAGGCTACAAAAATGGTGGAAGGTCTTAAGCATAAAACTTATCAGGGAAGATTTAATGAACTCAATCTGTATTGTCTGGAGGACAGAAGGGAAAGGGGGGGACATGATCAAAACATTTAAATATGTTAAAGGGTTCAATAAGGTTCAGGAGGGAAGTTATTTTAATAGGAAAGTGAACACAAGAACAAGGGGACACAATCTGAGATTAGTTGGGGGAAAGATCAGAAGCAATGTGAGAAAATATTATTTGACTGAAATGTTAAAAGTAGATGGTTGGAACAAACTTCCAGCAGACTTGGTTGGCAAATCCACAATAACTGAATTTAAACATGCCTGGGATAAATATATATCCACCCTAAGATAAAATACAGGAAATAGTATAAGGGCAGACTAAATGGACCATGAGGTCTTTTTCTGCCATCAATCTTTTATGTTTCTATGTTTCTACAATGAGCACATTGCAGGAGTGAAATGCTCCCAGTTCGCTTGTGCCTATCAGTCATTGGAGAGCCGGTCGCAAAGGAAGAGAGATGCCTTGCCCACATGTCCAGACACCACCATTTGGGTTCTTTTACCCTCTGGGCATGCACAAAGCATTCTGTGTATGTGCAGAGAGTAAAAGAACCTCAATGGCGGCGTCCAGGCAGGTGGTTGGAGCCTCGCGCTCCCTTCTCTGACAAGTGACAGGCACAGAGTGAACCAGGAGCATTTGACCCCTGGGAAAATAAAAATAAAATCAGTTGTACAACTCAAAGGAATAAAAAAATGTTTAGTATTAAAGTGGCTTGCTGCTCATGGTTTGCACGTCTGATACATGGAACTATAAGAAATATTTGCACTTAGAATCAATCATTTCTCTACATAGCAAGCAGACTCTTGGATGATCAGAGAGTAAGTCACATAGTAATTGATGGCAACAAAACAACAGGAAAATGCAGAAGTATAACACAATCTCAAATCAGTGGGTCACTAGTTCAAAAACTAGCCACGTTGAGACCAATTTGGTCATAGAGTAGGAAAAGATGAAAAATAGAAAGCAGAAGGCAGAAAATGCAGGAAATTAATTATCTCAACATAAGAGTGTTGATGCAAAGGTGTTGTGGAGTAACAGACACTCATCTTTAAATAATGTAGAGATAAGATCTACTGTATGGGGAAAGAGGAAAAAAGCACACTGCAGAATAAAACTGGCTTGTTTTAAATATTCAGCATATTTGTGGCTATGTTTTTAGAGATTAATGCAAAGATACTTTTTCTACTGCTTTATTAATTTATTTCGCAAAGCAAAGTCTTTGTGTAAGTTTGGATGAGCCGGTGGTTAGAGTGCAGAACTGCAGACTACTTCAGCTAACTGGTAGCTGTAGTTCAGCAGTTCAAATCTCACCACCGGCTCAACATTGACTCATTCTTTCATCCTTCCGAGGGGATCTAAGACTTTTCACCCCATCCTGTTGGCCACACCTGATTGGTCTCCATTCTTCTGCCTCTGATTATCAGGCTCTGCCTTTTCTCCTTCGCTGAAAGGGCCCTAGCTGTTCCCCTCTTGCTGGAATGAGGGAGAAGGTGGTGGGGTTGTTCAGAGTGGAGGCAACCAGAACGGAACGGTTTCGGAAGGGTTGGAAAGGGTTGAGGATGAGGATGAGGATATCTACCCAAGATTTGCCTGCTGTAAACCATACCTTTAATTAATCTTTGTTAAGCAAATGCATTATTAACCTATTGATAAATTTAGGCTGAAATCTGAATCAGTAGAGGGCATGTGCTAGGTACAGATAGGGTCCACAATCTAACAGTAAAAGATATGATCCTTGTAGAGGAAATATATATATATAAAGTTCTCAATTTAATCAATTCAAACTTTGGGCTAACTGTTGTTCCACTCGGAAATGACATTCCTCAATTGAAAAAATTATTACTTAAAAAAATTGCCATGGCTATTTTTCACTGGAACTATCTAGTCCTAAGTGCACCTTCTCTTGGTCCATCAGAAATTAATGGTGCCTTAATGTCCTTGTGCCTTTGCTCAGGAAAACTAAAAGTAAATGATTTTGATAGAAGATCAAGACTAGAAAGGCAGACCGATAAATGCCCATTGCTGAATAATACTGTCTGGAAGGAGAAGAGCTGAGTGAACTAATTGGTCATTTCCATCCATCACTTTCATCTGACCTATTACTAATGTACCTGTATACATGAGACATTGGAGCAATTTATAGACTTAATTGCCCAGCTTTCTCTTAACTGTAAAATCAATTTGATCTTCAGTTTACAAATGAATTGATTTTGCATAGCGGACAGTCATTATTTATTAATAATCCACCGATTTGTAATAGCAATATAGCATGGATGCACACCATCCAAAAACGACTTCTTTCAAAGAAGCAATGAGCAACCTTTTGGAGAGCATAAGTTGCATTTGGGCTTTGAGTAGCTGGCATCACATGTTGGCCAGAAGAAACCACAAGCATGAAGCCATTTCTTTTACATTTAACTAATGTTAAATAAGAGTTGAAGAATTATTATGGAACATTCTGCCACATTAAAGAGTTGCAATTTAATAATAACGATTCAAAGCCTCTGGGGGTCACATCCAAAGATTTTGAGGATTTCTTGAAACCCCAGGGTCTTGGGCTACAACTTTCTTATAACCTGAATGACGAAAAGCTAGGATTGGGGTAGGGGGAGAATTCAGAGCTCTCTCTGAATCAATGGGGCTTTCATTGTTTGTTTGTTTATTTATTTATTTATTTTGTCCAATACACAATGAGGGTTTTAGTGGGTATATATCTATATACACATAGTAAAATACATGAAGAAGATTATAGAGGAGATACTCATAGTAAAATATATCTAAGAAAGAATAGAAAAGAAGATATAGTAATAGAACATATAAATGAAAGAATAGAAGAAGAAATATAGGAATAGAAGAAAGGTATAGGAGATACAGGAGAGCAATAGGACAGGGGACGGAAGGCACTCTAGTGCACTTGTACCCGCCCCTTACTGACCTCTTAGGGATCTGGATAGGTCAGCCATAGATAATCTAAGTGTTGGGGTTTGGGGATGACACTATGGAGTCCGGTAATGAATTCCACGCTTCGACAACTTGGTTACTGAAGTCATATTTTTTACAGTCAAGTTTACAGCAGTTAATATTAAGTTTAAATCTGTTGTGTGCTCTTTTTTTGTTGTGGTTGAAGCTGAAGTAGTCGCCGACAGGCAGGATTTTGCAGCATATGATCTTGTGGGCAATACTTAGATCTTGTTTAAGGCGTCTTAGTTCTAAGCTTTCTAGGCCCAGGATTGAAAATCTAGTCTCGTAGGATATTCTATTTCGAGTGGAGGAGTGAAGGGCTCTTCTGGTGAACTATCTTTGGACATTTTCAAGAGTGTTAATGTCTGAGATGCGATATGGGTTCATTGTATTGGCTAGTCATTGAAAGCTCTCAGTGTTCTAATCTCTAAAGCAGGGGTCCCCACCCTTTTGGACCTCAGGAACCACTAAATTCATAATTTTAAATACCCCAGACAACTAATATGATCTATCTTATGACTGACTGGGTGGGCGTGGCTAGGCATTCATGTGATTGGGTGGGCATAATGAACTTGATGTCACTCACATTGAGAGGTCCCTTACCGGCCTCTACTTGCCCCTCCCCTCCCAGCCCCTCCTTGCCTGCCCACCTGGGCCCAAATTGGGAGCAGTTGCTGGAGCTAAGCAGTCATCACGAAAAAGAGTTGGCAAAACAGCTTGCTCAGTTCAAATTGGATCTGACCGAAAAGGAGGCTCAGTAGAAGTACCTCACTGAGGACTATGAGCATAGGCTTTCAAAGTGAAGACCTGCAGGGGTGCAAGGCCAGGAACCAGTGCCTGGAGGCTCAGCAGGCTGAGATGGTCAGCCAATTCCAGGCCATGATGCAGTCCCACTGTAACAAGCACTCCAGCTCTTTGCCGTCAGTGGTGCTTCCCTCCAGCCTTTGCCCAAAGTCCGGCACAAGGAGGTTGAAGCAGACCCCAAGTTAGAATTTCTCCCCCTCTCTGACCCACACAAAAAGACCCCAAAAGGGGAGACTTTATGCAGCAACAGTTCATTGCGTGTATCTGGCCCAGTTTGAGGACCCCTAATTTAGTCCAAATTTTCTCACAAACTATCAGTGGTCCATGGACCATCAGTTGGGGACCACTGCTCTAAAGGACTGCAATAAAGAAGAGAAAATCAAGGTATTCCCCAAAGCTCCTCAAGGCAGAACAAGAAGCAATGGATGGAAATGAATGGAAACTACTCAAGGAGACAACCAACCTAAAACTAAGGAGTAATTACCTAGAAGAACAATGAATCATTAAAGAATGATTTACTTTCAGACGTCGTGGGTGCTACATCACTGGAGTTTTAAAAGAGAGAGTGGACAGCCATTTGTTGAAACATGATAGAGTCTCTTGCTTGAGCAGGGGGTTGGGCTAGAAGATCTCCAAGCTCCCTTCCAATTCTGTTATTCTGTTAACCACTAGGCAAAAATCTTTATTACAGAGTTCCTTTCTCTCTTTTTCACAATCCCAGCAATAAGAGACAGACAAACAGCAATGGGAGGTCATTGTATAATATCTTTCTCCTGATGGTAGAAATATAAAAAGCTCTCCCCAACTCCCACGCCCCACAACCAGACATATGCAGTGCAGTAATTGACTGTGGGCTTCAAGCAGAATCCATAAAGATCACACTGAGAAAAGCAGCTTATCGTAAAGCCATTTATATTAGTAAATTGTATTGCACACAATACTTTTCAAAATGAAGCATTTTTCACTCCAGTAAACATAAAAATGCTGTTTGGAGGATCAGAGTAATTGATCTGAGATTGTCAGGCTTTTGCACTGCTCAACACTTTGAATATGTTACAGGTAAGTAAAGGGACATTTGAACATGTGGAATAAATACACATTCATACTGCCTTTCAAGACTGTTTTACACAAACACACACACACACACACACACACAATATGCTGCTTCTGTTGTATTTTTTTCCTTCCCTGTTCAGCTTCATTCCTGGCACTGATTTATTTTTCTTATTTGCCTTCCTGTTATTTAAGTCATTCAAATAATATGACTAACTTCTTCTTTTTAATTGCCCTGGACACAGGAAGGGAAGTTTTCTCCATTTTCCATTACTATTTTTATTATTAGAAAAATATGTTCTACACCTTTCTTCAACTCTTCTATTTCCTAGTTTTGAATTAAATCCAATTCAGAAACGCGTGACCTTCAGGGACACATATACTTAAATTGGAGAGTAGGCTTCCATAACTTAGCATCCAATATATTAGAATCACCATGACTCCAGTGCTGTATTTAATTATTTGGGAGTAAACTCTATTGAACTCTGTGGTGCTTACTGGCTTGCTTACCATCTAGTGAAAACTCAGGATGGTGGTAAAAGATATTCAGCTAGCTGAAATTTTCAACCGCCAACTACAAAAGACAGAAAGGAGGAAAAAAATTCTTGCCAGTATGAAGTATGGTTACTGTTAAAGAAATGAAGAGAAATACCCAGATCTTGCATAATTAGTTTAGTTGAAATTGGTGATTCAGGAAAGTAATATGTCACAGCTAATTTGTAAACAGGAAGGTTCAATATCTCCACAGGATAGGGAGGGGCCATGTGTGCAGACATCATCTTCAGCAAGTTGATCTTTTAAAAGGTTCAGAAATGTATCTTTTGTGATACTCCTGCATATTCCATTTTTCAGATATAGAATTGCTATACATCAGGGCTATACTAAAACAGGGTTCCAGATAATGGTATATAGCAATAGCATTTAGACATATCATAATTTTCGGAGTATAAGACACACCTTAGTTTTGGGGGAGGAAAATAGGGGGGGGGATCAGAAGCAAAAAACAAGATGGTGGTGCCTATGGTTCTGCCAAGAGCTCTAAAATTAAAAGAACTCAAATAAATATTTGATTTACTCATTCCCTTGTCTGAATTGATAATCTTATATTGTTCTCTTAAATAAAGATTTAGAGATTAAGTGGGATTGATGGCAATATAACAAAATGTGGATCATACAACGTTTCAATAAAGTTGGTGGCATCAACGGGGCAGGGATGTAGAACAAAACATGTCCCAATGCAGCAGTTCCCCTCAAAACTACATGAAAGGAAAATCAATTATTTTCCAGAAACCATTTCTCTCCATACACCCCTTCCCAAATACACACAACACAAACATAAATCCTACATAGTTGTTTCTTGTTTAGCTTGGTTTTCAGCCTTTGGAGTTGGTGTTTTTGAAATGCTCTTTCTGGTACTCTTTCTAGTCTTAATACACATTTTGTAAAACTCAGATTCTTTCTCTTCTATTGGAATGTCCTGTTTTTTATTCAATTATCCGAAGCTGTGTTTCAGAAGGAAATAAATTCATATTTTAATATTTGTCCTAAAACGTTGGGTTAATCCTTTAAGGAAAAAAATAAATGCAATAAGTTTAAATGTGATCAAAGAGGGGAAAAATGACAACATATTTTGACCATAGAAATAAAAAAATTCCATGGTCATTAATATTTGGTTAGATTTAATGAAGCTCAGCAGGATTACTGGTCATGGAAACGTTTTTGTTGCCAGTGAAAGAGTTCTTTAAAAGGAAAATCTGTAATTTAATGATAACACATTATGCATCTTAAAAAACACATTCCTTCTTGATCTGAACAAAGACCTAATAATTCTCCGCTAAGAAAGCTGAAATAGTAAGACAGTTTTCCTAATTAGTATCTGCCTTTTTCTCTCCTTTTTCAAACCTATTTGTGTGCACACTGAACAATAGCAGCTCTGAGGTGTTCATATAGATAATACGGCAAGTGATTAACATTTTCACAATGACAGCACGTACATCAAAGAGGATTTGTTTATTGTTTATTTGTTTGTTTATATCCCAACCTTTATTATTGTGATAAATAACTCAAGGTGACAAACATACCTAAACTTTCCTCTTCCTCATTTCCTTACAACAATAACAAACCTGAGATTAGGTTGTAGCGAGAGACCGGGATTGGGCCAAAGTCACTCAGCCAGTTTTCATGCCTAAAATGGGACTAGAAGCTCGGCATCTTCTAGTTTCTAGCCTGAGGCTTTAACCGCTAGACTAAATATTAACAATATTGCAGTGGCTATTCTGAGCTGGATGAAATGGTAACTTTAGAGTTGGGAAGCTCCATGTTTATTTCTGGCTGATGACCATGCTTGATGTTTCAATAGCATCAAAATAAATGAATTAACAATAAGTAATATGGTTTATTCCACTTTTATAATATTAATTATCCATTCTGTCTCCTCAATAATTATAATTTGGTGATACTGTAGGGTTACAAAAGAGACAACATGAAGTATACCTGCTATTGCTACTGCCTGTTGTGGTTAGCTCTGGCCCAGCGCCTGCCCCATGTGGGGGAAACATCCACATGCCGCAGGCCTGTTTTGCTCCTGAGGGAATCTGCCGATGAAGCCTCCTCTGACCAAGGAAGCGTGAGTGACAGGGAAGAGGGGAGTTTGGCAGACAGCCCAGGAGGAGATCAATCATCTGTATCATCCTTGGATTCTGAACAAGAATTAATGACACATCCACGCATGCATAGAGTGATGCATAGGAGACAACAACTGAAGGATTATTACAAGAGAAAATGAGGCCACCTGTGGTTAGGTGGGGCTGCTGTAATTAGTGATACAGATAAAAGTGCAACCTGGTGTTTTAGCCTCATGGCAGTTTATCTGATTCATTATTTCGTCAAGATCGTTGTTTTTGTGCTGTTCAACATTGTGTGTGGACTCTCTGGACTTTAGAATTGGACTCAATTTCCCAGGTATTGGGTGAGCAATTGGATTGCATTTAACCTGTGCCTTGTGTGTATCAGAAAATCCCTTTGACATTTAAAAAGGGAGCTGTTTCTGTTTTTCTGTTTATAAAAAACTTTTGGGTTTTCCTTTCATTGTGTGGTGTGTGTCTTCCTGGACTAATTACCCTGTATTTACGGGAGGTTGAAACACGCCAGCAAAACACTGCCCGGATGGGGGGAAATGCAGTGGGGTAGCAAAAATGGAGCTCCACCCCAGAGCTCCCAATGTGCACTGAAAGATATTGAAATAAAATGCAGGGCATCCTGCATAAGCCACACCCACAGTGTGGTAGTAAAAGGTTTGGTAGCCCTTCACTGAGTATATCCCTGGTCAAGAGATTTCTGTCTGCTCTAGAGAGATTTTATCACCCGTTCATACAATCGATTTCATATCCTTTAGATTAATAAAGTAATTTCAATCTCATACTTTCACTCATCCATGATTGTGATCTATATAAATTGCAAATATAATAGGACAATTTGGCATTACACTTACTATACAGGGAAATGATATACCTATACTACTGAAGTTTTTTTTAAAAAAACTAATATAACTAACTTTGTCCAAAATTACAGACAAAATTGCCAGAAAAGCCAACCAAATTATCCTAAAGTTAATTGAACCCTAGATGTTTATACTGTTCATAACAATCTTGATGATTTTCTCTAGAGAATTATCCATGGAAAAAAACCCTCACAACATCATAAACATTATAAACCTCATCTATATTCTCCAACTTGATTTCTCCTAAACAAGCTCTAATCAGCTCTGCAAAATTATCAGAAGATTAAAAGGAATGAAATGTAAAGTGAATAATTTAAACATGATGGTATCATTCTAAAGATCCCGAAATAGTCTTAATCCTACGGCATCTTAGGATCCCTTCATAGCTGGATAACTGTGTTCCTATCAAACAGACAACGTTGCTAAAATAGGGAGTGCCATATCCAATCTTGTTTCAGTTAACAGCGGCATAACTCAAGGCAGCGTTCTTGGACCAACACTCTTCATACTCTATATAAATGATCTTTGCAATCACATTACAAGCAACTGGGTTCTCTTCACCAGCGATGTAAAACTTTTTAACACCACTGATAACACAGCTACTCTCTAAAAAGATCTTGACTTTTTGTCTGAATGGTCAAACATCTGGCAACTCCAAATCTCAACCAAGAAATGTTCTGTCCTACACATTGGCAAAAAAAACAAAAAAAACCCAGAGCATAAAAAACTTTTGCCAGACAAATCCTTGAATATAGCTCATCTTTATGGAACTCACACTGCATTTCGGACATAAACACTCTAGAAAATGTCCAGAGATACTTTACTAGAAGAGCCCTCCACTCCTCCACTCACAACATAATACCCTACGCAACTAGACTTACGATCCTAGGTTTAGTAAACTCAGAACTACGTCACCTTAAACACAACCTAAGCATAGCCCATAAAATCATCTGCTACAATGTCTTTCCTGTCAACAACTACTTCAGCTTCAATCACAACAACACATGAGCACACAACAGATACAAACTTAAAGTAAACTGCTCTAAACGTGACTGCAAGAAATACGACTTTAGCAACCGAGTAGTTGATGCATGGAACTCACCACCTGACTCTGTAGTATCATCACCTAACCTCCAAAACTTTCCCCTTAGACTATCCACTGTTTACCTCTCCTGATTCCTAAAAGGTTAATAAGAGATGTGCGTAAGTACACCAGCGTGCCTTCCGTCCCCCGTCCTAATGTTTCTCTCTTACTAGTATCTTGTATATAAATATTGTTATATCTTTGTATACCACCAATACGTACTTGACAAAACAAACAAATAAATAAAATATTTGTAATTTTTTTTTCACTATACTTGGTAAATTAAGTAATAGAAGTTATTTGATATCTGATTTTTTACTATTACTGTTACTATTGTTATTGTTGTTGTTGTAGAATTCATAGAAGATCCCACCTCCTTCCCACTGTGTACACCCGAAATCTTAGTTACTCTTATTGTTACACTTACATCTTACTTTACTATTTTAACTTTTATAATGCCATTGTTATTATGCTGCAAACTGCCCAGAATTGCATGATTGAGAGATAGACAGCATCTAATTTAATAAATAAATCATGAAAACATAGTTGCTTTGGATTCTGCTAGTGATTCATGCCAGATTTCATGTGTGTAGTTACTATAAAACTTAGCTATTGATTTACTTCTGTAAGTATTTCTACCTACACTCCACGTTCACCTAGCAGTTTATTAAAACACTTCATCTGCCTGGCTAATATATTTATTATGCACTTACTTGGTGGCATAGATAAGTGCTACATTACAATTTTCCTGTTGGGCTATTCTGTCTATTATACTCCATGAATAAATGGCAAAACTACAGTATACATCTAAATAACAGGCAATGACAACTTTGTAAAATGGTGCAAAAGGTTTAAAACATGCCACAAATAAAGAGATATAAAATATTTCTAAGTTTTTTCTTGAAGTATGAAGCATTATGTTTTCTTCTAATTTAAATTAATCTCAGTAAGTAATAAAGAATCAATCTTAATTACCTGTGCCATCAGTCTTAATTTTTATTCAAATATCTTGTTTTAAATTTTTCTCATTTGGACATCTCAATGTCCAGATGGCTTCACATGATTCTCAGACCAATTGATTGGGGGGAAAAGATGTGTAGTTGGCCAAATTGCCAAAAATGAGTTTTAAAAACCTTTAGGCTGATACATTTAACATCATACATTAAACTTGGGTGTAACCTGGATATTTGAATGAAGGCTTGGAAAAAACAAAAATTGAAGGCGAATTAGCATTAAAAGATTCTTCCACCACTTGATCCATTTCTACAGAATCCTAGTTACTTGCTTTGTAAAACAAAGTTTATTTAGGCTTGATAGAAAAACCTCTTCTGAAAATTAAGAAAAATTTTAACCTCTGTCAAGGATCTAGAAGTACTCAACTCAAACAATCTAAGCCAAAGAGCTCACTGTAATAGCATTGCCAAAAAGGCATTAAGAATTGTTAACCCAATTTTACGGGAGGGGGGGAATTCTGTAACCTTGTATTGCCAGACCAATTCTCCAATATAGCTTGTCTGCCTGGAATCCACACTGTATATTGGATATTAATACGATTGAGCGGATCCAGAGGTATTTCACGAGAAGAGTATTCCACTCCTATACTCACAATAGACTCCCTTATGCCACCAGGCTTGAAATTTTGGGCTTGGGTAATCTGGAACTGTCCTGCCTATGGTTTGATGTAAACATAGTATACAAAAGTGTCTGCTAAAACGTCTTACCTATCAACAACTTCTTCAGCTTCAATCTCAATAATACACTGGCAAACAATCTATACAAATTCAAGCTAAACTCCAAACTCGATTTTAGAAAATACGACTTCAGCAACACAGTGGTCAATGCCTGGAATGCTCTACCCAGCTCCATTGTTACATTCTGAAACCCTCACAGCTTTAACCTTAAACTGTCTACCATAGACCTCCCCACATTCCTTAGAGGTCGGTAAAGGGGGCGTGCATAAGCACACCAGCATGCCTATCATCCCTGCCCTACTCCCCCCATTTATTTGTATCCATTTCCTTTGTTCATGACCATGTTCCTATTCATACCTGTTATCTTGTACATGTTGGACAAACTAATAAATAAATAAAACCATGCATGATATAAAATAATAGTCTGTCCATCCCTATGAGTGTTTGTGCGTGCGCATGCCCACCTGCATGTTTGTGTATCAAAAGCATGCAAATGTGAGTAGATAAATAGGTACTATTTTGGGAGCAAAGTAATAGGGTTCTTTGCCACATGTTGGGTAGTCACATGACCACAGAAATGTCTTCAGATAACACAGACTCCCTTAGCTAAGAAATTAAGATGAATGTCAGCCTCTAGAGTCATCAGTTAAATGTCTGTTGAGATCTTGGTCATAATAAATGAAGCAACTAAGAGAAATGAATAGGAAAAACATGCAAATAAATTTATAATGAGAATAAGAGTGTGCAAGCTTTGTATAGATATATGTATTCATGTAAGTGTTAAATATGTTATACCATATTTTCATTTTTGCTGTGGTTATTTTCTGCTCATAACACAGCATGGTTGCTTGTTAAAGTCTTTATTCATATTCATCAAATATACATACAATACAGAGAAGCTTAACATTAACATATTTTTAAGTTTAAGCTAGTGGTCAGGAGACTTTCAAGCCACTAGATGATTACTCTCGGTCTTCCTTTTTCATTGAATTAGAGGATTTGCTGACAATGCAGAAGGGAGCGGAGAGTGATTTTTTAAAAAAAAAAGCTTTTAAAGAATAGCATGCAGACCTAAATAATTCACACAGTCAAGTCAACTCTCATAGGCAACTTATGACCACAACTGGATTGTTATTACTTTGTAGTAGAATCCACCTGTATAAGAATTGGGTACTTTTTACACACAACTTTGCTTGCACAGAAAATCTCTTCTTAGAGTGCTTTCACATAGGTCATTGTCTATTTAACAAAAAGGAAAGATCAATATATTAACTTTTTCTTTGGAGGGGGAGAAAGGAAAAAGGGCTTCTAACACAGAGACTGATTTTTTTCACCCTTAAATGAGGGACAATGAAGATGTTGTAGCTTTCTTGTTTAATATGTAATACAAAACATATTGGATCGTACTCAACCGTCAATTCTTGTTTCACATAAATAGCATGTTATTTTTAAAAACAATCATCTCTATCATGATATTTGCAGCATGTAGCTTTAACATTCAGCAACAAGTGACACTAGACTGTCATTTTATTATCAGCAACCTTGCAGAGAACTCTAATTTAATTAGACATCTAATGTTTTAAGTGCTTCGTCTTGATAGGTCTAATGAGCAACATTCGGTTCCATTAGGTTGTATGGTTTGTAAAAATAGAAGAAATTCTTGTGCTAAAAAAAGAACTTTGATGTTTGATAAATAAGAGAAAGTAAATAAGGCCCTCTCTTGTGTTCCCTCCACTACTGCATAACTCTTTGCTTGCAAAATCGTGGTTGATTATATATTTCTCCCTGTTTATTTATGGAGACCTGCCCTCTTTCTACAATTTTCTCCAATCCATCTAGCTGCTAAGGGGGGAAAACAATGCAATGGCTTAAAAAGTGTGCCTGCTAATGTAAGATATCGAATTATATTTGTTGAATGACTGCAAGTCAATGTTAGCACCTTTTCATACTCAATAACTTGTCTGACAATCTAATTGATGATCCTTAATTCTAATTTGGGCTAGGAAAAAAATACTCAGGAAGAAAAGCTTGGTTTACAGCTTCTTTTATAAAAGATTGTTGCCTATATTAAATGAGAGAGAGAAAGGGGAACCCTGAATAGAAGAAAGGCAGGAATATTTATGCATTTTGGGGTTTAGGAGCAAGGGGCTGCTTTCTGAAGGGATTGATTTCTGAAGACATTTTGGGCAAGCAAGATAAGATAGTCAAAGAAAATGAAACAAATTGCTGAAAGTTTCAGTTAAGAGGATGAAATGTTACATATTTGATTGGTATGGAATATCTTCAGTTTCTGACCTCCTGCTTCCTAAAAAACATTTTTTGTATGAATGGGTTACATTGCTTTCCATGGGAGGATAAAAAAGCTATTTTGGCAGTGGAAACATAGTGATGTTTGGGCTGTGCATTATTCTGGGGCTGGCAAGAAGGGAGGGCAGAGAGAGCAGAGGGAAATGGGGAAGTGTTTGCAACAGGAAAGGGAGGAAGGAGTAATAAAGAAAACAGTGGTGGGACAGATGGGAGAAGAGTTTATGATTTATTATTTTTCCAGCTTTACTCAGTTATGGGATAACCACAGCAAATTATTTTTTTTTATAGCAGGAGAAATAAAAATGGAAAGGAGGACACCAGGCAACCACTTTATTCCACACATGAAAGAAATATTTTTTGGGAAGTAGAAGCTGTATCTCACCAAGAAGGATTTTGAGTTTTCCTTCTGTGACAAATCACTCAATGCTAGGAGCCCTGGCTATTTGCTCTTCCTTCTGGCCACCAACATCACACTCCAGTGTAAGTGGCAGCTGTTTTGTGCTCAAACCTGGACCCTGACAATAAAGTGTGGAAGGGAAGGCTGACTGTGGGGCACACTGCTGGTCAGCTGAGATGCTCAGGCATCCCAGGGTCTGATCCTAGTATCCAGATCTGTTTTCATCACAGGGTAGCTTGCACCAACCCTATACAGCCATGGGATGAGCCAGGCAGTCAACCCTGGTTCCACTCTCCCTGCCCTGGTGGTGTAGTGGTTGGCAGGTGGTGGCATGGCGAAGTGGAATGGGGTGTAGTGGTTGGCAGGTGGTGGCATGGTGGTTGGCAGGTGGTGGCATGTGGTGGCATGGTGGTGGCATGGTGGTTGGCAGGTGGTGGCAGGTGGTGGCATGGTGGTGGCATGGCGAAGTGGAATGGGGTTTAGGAGTTTTGTGGAGTGGAAGGGCACTGTGTCACCTCCAGGAAGGTATGCCTGGCAGGAAGGAATAGCCTCCCTTATCTCCTGGTGTACAGCCTTTTGGAAAAAGTCCAGTGCCCAAGGCCCATCCCACCTGGCACCCTCTCTACACACTATATCCAATGGGAAAACAGAGGCCCATCTCTCAGCCCATGGACACTGGGATGTGTAGCTAATTGTCCCATGCAGTGATTTGGCATGGTGATTTGTTTTGTAGTGAATTTATTTGTTAGTTAGTTAGTTAGTTAGTTAGTTAGTTAGTTAGTTAGTTAGTTAGTTAGTTAGTTAGTTAATTAATTAGTTATTGGACTTTTATCCCGCCCCTCTCCAAAGACTCGGGGCAGCTTACAACATATAATAAACAATATACAATATCTTACATCCAATTAATTAGATTTAAAAGTCTAAAAACCCCTCAAACCATAAAAAACAGTCATTCCATTCACTCAACATTCTCTCAACACGTTCATTGGTCAAGGGGCAAGAATCTAATGGCCCCAATCCTGGTGGCATAAATGAGTCTTAAGACTCTTACAGAAAGTGAGGAGGGTGAGGGCAGTCTGAATCTCTGGGGGGAACTGATTCCTGAGAAGGCTCTTTCCCTAGGTCCTGCCAAATGACATTGTATAATTGATGAAAGCTGGAGAAGGCCAACTCTGTGGGACCTGACCAGGTGCTGGGATTCATGCAGAATTGCCCAAGGCGAGGCATCAGGGGAAGGCCATCAAGAGAAGAGCAGTGGAAGAAGAGTGGTAGGGGAGGAACACTTGTAGCCAAATATCATATACCCATATCAAGCTGCCTTTCGCAATTGACTGATAGTGATTTTGTCAAATGCTGATGTTGCTCAAATGGTGAGATTGCACCCAAGGTGCCTATTACTATTGGTAATTTTTTTTTACTTTCTTTTGCCATAGTTTAGAATTTAGAATAAAAAAATTGGAAGGGACCTCAGAGGTCTTCTAGCCCAACCCCCCTGCTCAGGCAGGAAACTCTATACCAGTGAGGGCGAGCCTTTTTTTATTCGGGTTCCAAAAAAGCACACACTCGTGTGATAACATGCTCACATGTGCCCACATCATTATGCAATGCCCTTCCCCCTGCTCATGCACACACACACACACCATATTGCCCCCCCCTGCGCATACACAAAGGACTCACTGAAGCCTCTGGATTTCCGGCAGGTCTGTTGGATCTGTGGATCTGTTTTTCGCCATCTACCGGCTCCAGAGATTTTCCTGAAGCCTGGAGAGGGTGAAAACGACCTCCCCATACCCTCCGGAAGGCCAAAAATGTGCTGGCCAACATGCACATATGCACTGGAGCTGACATAGGTAAACACCTCATGTGCCCTCAGATATAGGTCTGCGTGCCACCTGTGGCAGATGTGCTGTGGGTTCGCCATCATGGCTCTATAAACCATTTCAGACACATGGTTGTCTAATCTCTTCTTAAAAACTTCCAGTGTTGGAGAATTCACAACTTCTGGAGGGAAGTTGTTCCACTGGTTAATTGATCTAACTGTCAGTTGTGTACTTCTATTTGCAAGTCTTTGTATTTTGTTTTCTTCTCTGGTTCTTTTGCTTCTATTTTGCTGTCCCTGGGTACTTCCATGTCCA
This sequence comes from Erythrolamprus reginae, assembly GCF_031021105.1. Taxonomy (NCBI): domain Eukaryota; kingdom Metazoa; phylum Chordata; class Lepidosauria; order Squamata; family Dipsadidae; genus Erythrolamprus; species Erythrolamprus reginae. The sequence goes on from NC_091950.1 coordinate 164,302,139, forward strand.
CTATCCCAGATCATTATACAATCAACAGAATCTTAAAAGTTGGATATAGTTTCTTTCTCCTTCCCTCTTATACCAAACAGAGTCAAAGTAGTTCAATCTGAGTTTCTTCCTTACCCCCTTCTTATCTCCCTGGGCTCAAGCTTTGTAATGGTTGTCACATAATTTCTGTGTGGCAGAATCTCCTCTCAAGCATGTGGGTTTTTCTGCTTTGTGTAAGTCTTTCCCTAACTCAGCGGATAGGACTCTGAATGGTGCTGATAGCCAGGAGTGTTTCTCACGGCAATCGGAACATGTTTCTGCTGATAATTCTGCAGATGTCAGGTTAAGCCCACACACAACAAAGAGCAATTTAGCCAGAGTTCAGTTCTTTATTTGCTTACATGGAATGGACACAATATTGCAAGACTAGACATTTACTACTCCCATCCTAATGGATACACTCTGGGAGATTCAATCTAGGAAGTCATTATCCTGATTCTTTTCCTCAGTTTCCTATCTAGTTTTGGATTGTTCTGCCTCTTGTCTCACCACAAACACACACACACACACGTACTCCCTGGGAAACTGCCATTTCACTGTAGTCCATCACACAAGCTTCCCCTAGCCTATCAGCAACTGTCAGTTTTTTTTATGACAGTGGCTAACCAGAAGAAAGGGCCGTTGCTTTAATCATATATTTTGCTCTAGATATGGATGTTTAATTAGATAATTATGAAACCCTTTGATATGGTTAAGATACCTTGGTTTGTTAAGTTTCACCCCCTCCCCATCCTTTGCATATGGTTGTATAATTTTGCATTTGAAACGGAGTCATCCTGCCCCTGTACAATAGAAATTGAGATGGATATTTTTCCCCACTAACTCTAATTAGTAATCTTAGTTCCTTTTGGGATAGATTCATTTTACAGCAATTTTGTAATACTGTCAAAAATGCTTTGCGATGCATGTAAATGGAAAACTAAATAACAAATGTTTTAATCAGGCATCTACTTACTTCCTGAGGGATGACTTAAATAAATAACTAACCACGTATGTATGACATGAAATACAGTTTAAGTTGCTAATTACTTTAGAATACTTATGTTGTACATTGGCAATATTCCTTTTCTTTTTCTCCAAAATCACCTCACTAAAATTTGAAAGTCAGCCATTTTAATAATATAGAGAAGGGCAGTGGGGAGGGGGGATAATTTATAAGAAAATACAAACCAAACAGCTATGTTTCCTCCAATCGACGTAACATAATACTGTATTTTTTAAAAAAGAGTCTTAACATAAAATTCTAAAATTTTAAAATAAATAAATTTTAAAATAAAATTCTAAAATCCAAAATTCTAAATCCTAAACCACCTCAAGGGATGATGATTGCCAGTCAAACTGTCAGGAAATGAAAGAAAAAGAAAATAAACATTAAAATGTACCCTCACTTATAAAGATGCTGTTTTTATTACTGAGATGCTCGGCTTAAAAAAACCCGCCATAATGACTTTTAGATTCTCTGTTTTGTTCAAATGTAGGACTTAGGCAAAGGTTCACAGCTTCATAGCAACAAACCAAAGCAGCATCTTGCTTTACAACATGAAAAGTATCCCTACCCCAATGATTTTTTAAGAAATTCAGGTACAGGTAGTTCTTGACTTACAACTAGTCACTTGGCAACTCTTGAAAATTATGATGCACTTGTCTACTTACAACCTAGATTTGAAGTTCCAATGTTCCCCCACTGGCTTCATGTGATCACATTTTGGGATACAAACAACTGGCCCACAGTTATAGCCATTTGCAATGCCCTATGTTTGGGTTGTTGTTTTTTTTTGCCAGAAATCAGAAGTAAATATCAGTTTCGAGGAAAATAAGTCATAAATATGATCACATGAACACAATTTATGACATTTTTCTTGAAACTGATATTTACTTCTGATTTCTGGCAGACAATGGATTCACTGAATGACCATGTTCATTTAACAACTAGTACAAAAAAGGCCCTAAACTCGGGTGCAGTCACATGACTATCACTTAATGATTGGCACAACTAAAGTCCAACTCAATTGCAGTGTTATGTTGAGGACTACAGGTGTCTGCCAGCTTCCCATCCCAGATATCTAAACTGACCAGGCTAGAGCCCTAGCAAGAACTACTTTGCAAAGGGCACTGCCAACACTAATGGGTTTTTAGCTATAGTTTTTAATGTATTAGATTTGTTTTATATGCTTTGTTTTTTACACTGTATCCTGTGAGCCACCCCAAGTTTTCGGAGAAGGGCAGCATTCAAATCAAATCAAATCAAATCAAATTAAATCAAATCAAATCAAATCAAATCAAATCATGCCATACTGCAATTTCTCCCAGACTGACTCCATTTTCCCCTACACACTAATGCACACCCAGACAGACAAATGCAAATCCCTCAGTTCTAACTCACTTTGGGGGATTTTTATCATGTTTTTTAAACTTGTAGTCTTGCAAGGGGACAGACTGCTTGCTTCAGCTGTTCTTCTGTTACATTTTGTTACATTTTGTAAAAGCATCCACAACTTCCTTAGCTACTCACACTTCATATGCTGATAAAGCCATGTGGGAGATGATCTCCGGATATCTGAACTCCCTAAAGATTTAATGAGAGTGGGGTGGACCAAGGGAATCCAGATGGGAAGACAGTTAAATTAGTAATACGGTTGTTACGTCAACTTGGTTTCTCCGTTTCACTTTGTTTCTCAGGAGGTCGCAAAAGGTGATCATGTTGCCCTGGGACACTGCAAATATGAGTTATTTGACAAGCAACTGAATTTTGATCACATGGTTGTGGGGATGCTGCGACAGTCAAGAGTGAAAAATTGTCATGTCATTTTTTTTTCAGCACTGTTATAACTTTAAAGATGACTTGTTGTAAGTCAAGGACTAACTCCCACATACTCTTTGGCCATCTACTAATATTAGATTACCGATTAACAGAGTTGGAAGGGATCTTGTAGGTCATCTAGTCTAACCCCCCTGACATATACATTCAATCAGGATACCCTACACTTTTCTGACAAATGGCAGCCCAATATCTTCTTGAAAGTCTCAAGTGATGAAGTTCCCACAATATCCGAAGGCAAGCTGTTCCATTGGTTGATTGTTCTCACTGCCAGGAAGTTCCTCCTTATTTCTAGGTTAAATCTCTCCTTGATCAGTTTCTATCCATTATTCCTCATCTGGCTTTCAAGTGGTTTGGGGAAAATAGCTTGATCCCGCCTCTCTGTGGTAATCTCTAAAATATTGGAACACTGTTATCATATCTCCCTTGATCCTTCTCTTCGCTAGACTATCCGTGCCAAGTTCCTGTAACCGTTCTTTAAATGTTTTAGTCTCCAGTCCCCTAATCATCCTGGTTGCTCTCCTTTGCACTTTTTCTAGAGTTTCAATGGATTTTTTTTATAGTTTGATGACCAAAAATGGATTTAATACTTTAGGTGCATCTAACTAAGGCTTTATTAGTACCTCACTTGATCTAGATTGTATTCCTCTGTTAATGCAATTTAGGATTGCACCAACATTTCCAAACCCAGATGCTCAGTAGTTAATTTATTCTCTTCAGTATTAAATCCCACTGCTTTATGTCTCACTTGAACATTGTCCATATCTTCTCTGCTGTTTTAATAAACTGCAAGTTGAAGTAGAATAATTCTGGGTGTTTGTTTGTTTTTTTCGATTGTTAATATCCCATCTGAGTATACTTTTGTGTTAATTCCTCACTTCAGCATCTCAGTTCCTGTTGTGGAACATCCGAGGTTTTGTCTAATGGCCCCCGCGTGGATATATATGTGATTTACACATTTTGACAATGACTCACTGCAATACATAATGAGAAAGAAATTATTGCATATCCATCTCCTTCCAATTCATGTGGAGTTACTAAAGGGAAAACATTTTTCCCCACTAGCTGTAAAACTATTGAACTAAATATTAGAAAATTCATTTGAAAGTTAATTTACATCTTAGGTGTTTGTGACTGAAAATTTCTCCCCATAGCAACAGGGATCTCATTAGATTTAAAAACGAATTCAGTATTTTCTTAATTAGCTAAGTGGCAGAGTACTGAAATTCTTGGTGCATGCAGGCATTAGAATGAAAAGAAAATGCTTCTTATTCTCTGCGTGTGTGCAGCGTATAGACAAGGCTCTGTAGGGAACACACAAGTGGCTAGGAAAAAGACTCACATTATTTGTGATGAAATGCAGCAGTTCTAAACTCAGAATGAGTAAATATAATAAGGGGAAGATGTAGGGCCACATCCAGTAACGTTAGAAATGCTAAAAGGAACTATGTAATACTCTAAAATTAAAAACAGGGGGAAAGCAAGTTTTGAGTTTTTTAAAATGGGGTTGATTATTTAATTTTAAAATATGATTTTAAAATTAAATCGAATGTGATTCTGTTGAATTCAAAAGTGAAAGCCAAGAAAAATATTATTTTCAAACCATATAGTGTGAGTTACAAATACAGCAATAGACTGATTCTTTCCCATCCACATATGGCACTGGACCAGAATATCTCCGGGCCAGAATATCTCCGGGACTGCCTTCTGCCGCACGAATCCCAGCGACCAGTTAGGTCCCACAGAGTTGGCCTTCTCCGGGTCCCATCAACTAAACAATGTCATTTGGTGGGACCCAGGGGAAGAGCCTTCTCTGTGGCGGCCCCGACTCTTTGGAACCAACTCCCCCCAGATATCAGAGTTGCCCCCAGCCTCCTTGCCTTTCGTAAGCTCCTTAAAACCCACCTCTGTCGTCAGGCATGGGGGAATTGAGACTTTCCCTTCCCCCTAGGCTTATAAAATTTATGCATGGTATGTCAGTATGTATGATTGGTTTCTTAAATTGGTTTTTTTTAAATTAACTTAAATATTAGATTTGTTTACATTGTATTATTATTGCTGTTAGCCACCCCGAGTCTACGGAGAGGGGTGGCATACAAATCTGATTAATAAATAAATAAATATAAAGTTCGAAATGTGAATGTCATAGAAGATATTTGGTCGATTAATGAGAATAGCCCACAGTAACTCTCCATGATTTAGGTAATATTTGTCCATAGAGATTCTGGGGCATAAATCTGGCACAACTGCATGGAAAAGAAACAGTTGAACAAATGTGGATCTTCTCTTTGCACAAACATACCGTAATTTTCAGAAAATAAGACCAGTGATGGGCTCCTACGGGTAAGGTCAGGTATGCAGAACCGGTAGCAAATTTTTATTTTTTTTATTTTTTTTCCCTTCTGGGTTCTGGGTATGTTTTCCCTTTTGCAGCAAATGATATTGAATGTATATAATTTTAGAAGAGCTGTGCGTGCATGTGTGTACATACAGTTTATATAGTAGATAATGTACATTTTTGTGTGCCTTTGTGTAATATGTATGTGCACATATGGCATATACATAGAATTAAATAGTATATTTTGGATGTTCAATAATAGTAAATACATAGGGAAATTGTATCTCTTTGAGGCGAGGAGAGGCCAGGCACCCTAAACCAAATTTTGACGTGAGTGGTATCAAATTGGCCAGTCACATGACCTTTAACCACCAACACCCATGGTCGCATAATTGTCAAGCCATTCCCACCTGGTCACATGGCAAGCAAAGTAAGCCATGCCCACAGTGTGGTAGTAAAATGTTTTGCAGCCCTTCACTATATAAGACACACCCTTTTCTTTCCTAAAAGAGACTGAAACTTTGGGTGTGTCTTATACTCTGAATGTAGCTTTTTTTGAAGCTCTAATTAGGTGTTAACAATCTTCCCAGTTTTTACCTTCCAGGCTTTTTCATTGTTACTCTCTCTGAAGAATGTTTTTCCAGCCCTGTCTTTGCAGACTTTTTTTATTGCTCTAATAGCTCTGAATAAGTTTATTTCCAGCCCTGATGAGGTGCTAACGATGTTCCCAGCTCTTATTTGCTTTCAGGCTCTTTCATTGATACTTTCTCGAAATAAAGTTTTTTTAAAGCCCTAATCAGGGGGAAAAAATAATGTGCTGAAGCTGACCAGACTAAGGACGCTAGCTAGGTGAATACCTGTTGTGGTTCAGCCTGAGGCAGATGAAAGACCAGCTGCATCTCTGCTGGCTCCATGCCCGGGGGAGGATGAGAGCGAAGAGGAATGTGATGAGGAAGAGGGGCCTGGGAGCCCTGGGGAGGGGCTCTCTTCAGCAAGTAGCTTGGAGTCTCTAGAGTCATTGGATGATGACGCACAAGCTGTCATTGATATGCGACAGAGACGCATAGATCAAAGGAAGCAGCAACTGAACAGATATTATCAGCATTGAATAAGGAACACCAGGACTTGGGCGTGGTCCTCATTAGCAGGGAAGGGTTTATAAGGCAGGCAAACTCTTGTAACAGTGCGGAGTGTTATCTGAGTGGAATTGCTGTAATCTGCATTGTCTCTCAGCGTTTCTGTTCCTGGCTCGTGGCCCAGCAGTCTTGAATACCCATGGGAGGTGTATGTCTGTTATCTACAGCCTCGTCTTGGCATCAAGAATCCTGTATTTTTGTATGGACAATTGCCTCTGTGTATCTGTTTGGAGTTCCAGTGTTTCCTGACTTGTAAGGACATTTTCTGTTGGTTATTTTTCTCTTTCTCATTATAAAACTGTGTGTGAATTCTACCGGTGTGTTTGGCTTATCTTTTTGGGTTGGTCATAGCTTCCGGAGTGAACCAGACAGAACAATACCTGGTAAGTAGATTTCTCCCCCCCCCTCCTATTTTCCTCCCCCCCCAAAAAAAAATAAGGTGCATCTTATAGTCCAAAAAATATGGTAACTTTTGTGTTTTAACAACAGTTCTCTTATGCATCACAGGGTTGATTGAAAAAATAGAGGTCCTCAGTACAATGCCTGTCAGCACAACGCCAGAGAGAAGAAGTGGCTTAGTAGTGTGACCCATTTCCACAAGATACCTCAAAAAATTATATGGTACTATATCACCTGATATAACATTATATCAGGTACTATATCACCTGATATAACATGTTATGTACTGGAGAGAAGTCAGAGTGTTAATTTTAGTGTAGACCTAACAAAGGAAATGCTACATTCCAGCTGGCACAAAAAGGACACTGTTCCATGTACAAGGACATTTAGGTACATACTGCCTTAGAATTTATATTAGGTTAGGTTAGGTTAGGTTTATTGGATTTATATGCCGCCCCTCTCCGCAAACTCGGGGCGGCTCACAACAATAATAAAAAACAGTACAGTACACAATACCAAATCCAATGCCCACCCATCCAGATTCCAATTGAAATTAATAATCTCATAAAAAACAGTATATATAAAAACAGGCACACAGTCAATCAATCAACAAAACAACATGGGCAAGGGGGAGGTGTTTTAGTTCCCCCATGCCTGACGGCAAAGGTGGGTCTTAAGGAGTTTACGAAAGGCAGGGAGGGTGGGGGCAATCCTAATCTCAGGGGGGAGCTGGTTCCAGAGGGTCGGGGCCCCCACAGAGAAGGCTCTTCCCCTGGGTCCCGCCAGACGACATTGTTTAGTCGACGGGACCCGGAGAAGGCCAACTCTGTGGGACCTAACCGGTCGCTGGGATTCGTGCGGCAGGAGGCGGTCCCGAAGATATTCTGGTCCGGTGCCATGAAGGGCTTTATAGGTCATAACCAACACTTTGAATTGTGACCGGAAACTGATCGGCAGCCAATGCAGACTGCGGAGTGTTGGAGTGATATGGGCATACTTGGAGAAGCCCATAATTGCTCTCGCAGCTGCATTCTGCACGATCTGAAGTTTCCGAACACTTTTCAAAGGTAGCCCCATGTAGAGAGCGTTACAGTAGTCGAGCCTCGAGGTGATGAGGGCATGAGTGACTGTGAGCAATGACTCCCGGTCCAAATAGGGCCGCAACTGGCGCACCAGGCGAACCTGGGCAAACGCCCCCCTCGCCACAGCTGAAAGGTGTTTTTCTAATGTGAGCTGTGGATCGAGGAGGACGCCCAAGTTGCGGACCCTCTCTGAGGGGGTCAATAATTCCCCCCCCAGGGTAATGGACGGACAGATAGAATTGTCCTTGGGAGGCAAGACCCACAGCCACTCCGTCTTGTCTGGGTTGAGTTTGAGTTTGTTGACACCCATCCAGGCCCCAACAGCCTCCAGGCACCGGCACATCACTTCCACTGCTTCGTTGACTGGACATGGGGTGGAGATGTACAACTGGGTATCATCGGCATATTGATGATACCTCACCCCATGCCCTTGGATGATCTCACCCAGCGGTTTCATGTAGATATTAAATAGCAGGGGGGAGAGGACCGACCCCTGAGGCACCCCACAAGGGAGAAACCTCGGGGTCGACCTCTGACCCCCCACTAACACCGACTGCGACCGACCGGAGAGGTAGGAGGAGAACCACTGAAGAACAGTGCCTCCCACTCCCAACCCCTCCAGCCGGCGCAGAAGGATACCATGGTCGATGGTATCGAAAGCCGCTGAGAGGTCAAGGAGCACCAGGACAGAGGACAAGCCCCTGTCCCGGGCCCGCCAGAGATCATCCATCAACGCGACCAAAGCAGTTTCCGTGCTGTAGCCGGGCCTGAATCCAGACTGCTGAGGACCTAGATAATCGGCTTCATCCAAGGACCGCTGGAGTTGAAGTGCCACCATCTTCTCGACAACCTTCCCCATGAAGGGAAGGTTGGAGACTGGACGGTAGTTATTAAGCACGGCTGGGTCCAGGGAAGGCTTCTTGAGGAGGGGGCGCACAACCGCCTCCTTATAAAGTGGCGGAAAGGACCCCCTCCCCAAGGAGGCGTTGACAATCTCCTGGACCCAGCTCCGTGTCACCCCTCGACTGGCCGAAACCAGCCAAGAGGGACACGGATCCAGTAAACAGGTGGCGGAACTCACAGCTCCAATGGCCTTGTCCACTTCATCAGGTGTCACCAAGTCAAACTCCTCCCAGACAGATGGACAAAGACGTTTAGCCCCAGTCACCTCGACTGACTCATTGTCAGTCGACTCTGTTTCACAATTGGAGTCGAGGTCTGCTCGGATCCGGGCGATTTTATCAGCGAAAAACATGTTAAAATCCTCGGCACTACTCTGCAAGGGCTCCCCAACTCCCCTCTGATTAAGAAGGGAGCGGGTTACCCTAAACAGAGCGGCCGGGCGGGATTCCGCTGATGCAATCAAGGCGGCATGATACGCGCATCTTGCCGCCTTGAGCGCCACTTTGTAAGTCTTAATATGAGCTCTTACAAGTGTTACTTCAACAAATGTTGAATCTGCCTCTTTATTTATTTATTTTAAATCATTTTTATTTTGATTATAATACAAACAAACAAACAAACAAACAAACAAAACAAGACATATAAATGTACCTATATATATATATATATACAGATTGAATTTACTTAATGTTTAATACTTTACAATTCTGTTTTTGTGAGTTCATTTCCTTCCCTTAAATATTAGTTCAATTTTTTATTTTTTTTCTATCCAATTATATAGTTTCCCCAAAACTGTATAGTAGTCCTTATTTTGTTTATTCTGTAATTCATATGTTAATTTACTTAATTTAGCACAGTCTAACATTTTCCTAATCACCATCTCTTCATTTTGTATATTTTCTTGTTTCCAAGTTTGTGCGAACACCAATCTTGCTAACGTTAGTATGTGAGTTATTAAATAGTAATCTTCTTTGCTATGCTGTCCTCTGATTATTGCCAACAGATACATTTCTGGTTTCGTTTCTAATTGATAATTTAATATTTCCTTCAATCAATTTCGAATCCTGGACCAAAATCTTTCTGCTTCCGGACATAACCACCAAATGTGATAGTACGTTCCTATGGCAGTGAATTTGCATCTTTAATTGCGTTAAGTGTCTTGAATAAATCTATTGGTATCCAGCTGAGCACTGGATGCCAGGACACCCTTTCTTACATGTTTCCTCATTTCTATCTTCAAAATCTGTTCTGGGACATTTGGGTGGTCTTTGGAGTAGTTGAAGGGGAATGGAGCATTCTGGTTTTAGAAAAAGCATGGTTTGAAAGTACATTAGATTGAGCAGAAGAAAGTTTAAAAAAACTTTCTGGTTCGACAAAATCTCTAACATATTCCTTTCAACTTTCTTCGTTGGTTTCTATTTTTCTTCTTCTTAAGTCTATTTGATTTCTTGTTTTAAACTACTCTGGACCCATAAATCTCTGACAGATACATCAAACTTTATTTTTGGAGGGAGAATATATGCACTATATGAATTATAAATATATAATTGGTTGGATCATATTTAGACTATGGAAGCAAGTTGGACATTTCTAATTTGAGTCCTGTTGTTTTGGGTGAGTCTCTTAAGATCCATCCCAATAAATTTATGTATAGAAATGTATAATTCCAATTATTGTAGTTGGGAACAGCCTCTGGGCAGCTCACAACAGTAATAAAAAACAATATTATAGCGAAACAAATCTTATATTAAAAAGAAGCATATAAAACCCTATCATATTTAAAAACCAAACAACACATACGTACCAAACATAAAATATAAAAAGCCTGGGGGAAAGGTGTCTCAACTCCCCCATGCCTGGCGATATAGGTGGGTCTTGAGTAGTTTATGAAAGACAAGGAGAGTGGGGGCAGTTCTAATCTCCAGGGGGGAGTTGATTCCAGAGGGCTGGGGCTGCCACAGAGGAGGCTCTTCCCCTGGGGCCCACCAAATGACATTGTTTAGTCGATGGGACCCGGAGAAGGCCAACTCTGTGGGATCTTATTGGTTGCTGGGATTCATGCGGTAGCAGGCAGTTCCGGAGGTACTCTGGTCCAATGCCATGTAGGGCTTTAAAGGTCATAACCAACACTTTGAATTGTGAACAGAAACTGATCGGCAGCCAATGCAAGCCACAGAGTGTTGTAGAAATGTAGGCGAATCTGGGAAGCCCCACGATGGGTCTCGCAACCGCGTTCTGCATGATCTGAAGTTTCTGAACACTTTTCAAAGATAGCCCCATGTAGAGAGCGTTGCAGTAATCGAACCTCAAGATGATGAGGGCATAAGCGACTGTGAGCAATGACTCCATGTCCAAATAGGGCCGCAACTGGTGCACCAGGCGAACCTGGGCAAACACCCTCCTTGCCACAGCCGAAAGATGATGTTCCAATGTCAGCTGTGGATCGAGGAGGACACCTAAGTTGCGAACCCTCTCTGAGGGGGTCAGTAGTTCCCCCCCTCGGGTGATGGACAGACAGATGGAATTGTCCTTGGGAGGCAAGACCCACAGCCACTCCGTCTTGTCTGGGTTGAGTTTCAGTTTGTTGACACCCATCCAGGCCCCAACAGCCTCCAGGCACTGGCACATCACTTCCACTGCTTCATTGACTGGACAAGGAAAATCCCCAGAACATCAATGGATTCCAGTACTTTAACAACAATTGTGCTAATGTAAAGTATATAAAAGAAACAGAGAAAGAATATTCAAAACTAATAATACTAATCTTTGGAAGCAATTGAATTGCAATAAATGTAATATGCATATATTTTAATAGTTTCATCTTAAATTTTCATTTTTGAGCCTTGAAGCTTAACAGCGCTTGTCTTTCCCCAGCTCAGTCTAATGCCCATTTGTATTCAAAGAGCAATTATAAAGGTGACCTAAAGTTCTGGAAATACATTAATAATGGATTTTCTTAGTGCTGGAGAAATGTTAATGTTTGTTTTCCGTGCTTCCAAAATTAAATTACATTGGAGCAAAGGGAAGGGGGAGATTCAGTTGGACCTACTTTGTCTAAATTAAAAACAAAAACAAAACAGCAATTCTTTATGGGAAGATATCAGTACCTTATCTATAGGAATTAAAGTTTAGTATAAGATTTTGGATTGCAGTCAATTGAAGGCAACCTGCTTATTCTTGGGATCAGGGAGGAGTTTCAAAACAAACCCTTGTTGATCTTAAGGTTTGTGTCAGGCCTACAGTCTATATCCAGGCCCTTGTGTTCAACTTTATCTAAGGTTGAAAATGTTGAAGTAACAGCTGTTCCATAGTCCCCACTTGAAAAATCAGTTCTTCTCACTATCATAAGTAGCCAGCCCCTGTTCTTCTGCTCATCCTACTATGACATGAAAGATTCAGAAACTTTAGAGGTTTATATTTAAGTCTACATTAAATTGAAAATATGGTAAAAGGATTTTTAAGCTTCATTCTGTCTGGCATGGGGCTTTTTTTCTTCTTTTTCTTTTCTTTGCCATCTTTTCCCTTTCACTCTCTACTCTTATTCATCTCTTTAGCAGGGAAAGTAGAGAACACTCTTCTTAGAATTTATCGGATCCAGAAGGCTTTTAAAATTAAGCCAATGCCCCTCCTTTAAGAAATCTAAGGACTACAACGTTGAATGGTTGCAGCTGAAGCGTCTTAACATCATATTTTTGTCACAAAAGCCTGAAGAAGGTCAGAGGACTATAGATTTAAGTATGAAATGTTTTCCTAATAAAACAAATTAATTTATCACTGAAGAAATCTACAATAACTTGTCATCCAGGAACAGAGGTGAGTTCCTTCTGGTTTGGACCAGTTCATCCGAACTGGTAGCAACCCTCTAGTGATGACACAATAACATCACAGAACTGGTCCGGTCAGTGCCAGTCGGCTGCCATCTTTTTAAAAATTGGGGGGGGGGGGTTTGGGGTGGTGGTGGTATTTTTTTTTCTGGTTTTTGTCTTTTGCTCATGTGCAGAAGCCAAGTTTCTGGCAGTACACATGCATCTCCATCTTGGGTTTGGCTTTTTTGGAGGGGGGAATATTTTTGAATTTGTGAGGTAAGTTATAACCCACCTCTGGTGAGGAACCTACATGGGCATCAAGGATATTGCCCAATTTGCTAATCTGGAGTTGGGGGTGAGGATTCTTGGTTCTATGATGAGAATGATTGTTGTTGTTGTTGTTGTTGTTGTTATTATTATTATTTCAATGAGTAGAGGCATGGATGGACAAGCTCAGACTTTTATAATCTTCCACAAAAGGGAGAATGACAGCAGTGCAAGAATGAAAAGCAAAAGAGAGTGGGCTTCTTCTCTTGACTGATAGTTCAGTTGATTGTGTGGTTCAATATTGTGGCATGAGGAAAAAAAAGAGTTATACTCTTGAAGCCAGATGGTAAGGCTGAACCTCAGCCAGCAAAGATCTATTTGACACATCTAGGAACTATTGAATACAACAGTTTCAATATGTGCCTGTCACATTACAACTAAAACTCTGTGGACTCTGTTTAAATTTTAAACTTACATTAATTAACTGACGTACAGTTAATGATCTATCTGTATCAATATCCCATAGAATAATCAAAAGTATCTTTTTAATTAGGAATATGAGTTGATTTGATAAAGACAGTCATCTGTTAGCTTAACCATTATGAAAATGTGAGCATTTCCTTCTTAAATTCACAACCCCCAGCATCTTTAAATAGTAAACTGGAAAAATGCTTTGATTAATGCTTATTAGAGTGTCCTGTGTTCTTCAAATTGGATTTATCTTCTTCATGACTGAACATAATAATCTGCTGGAAATACCAGTGTGTGTGAGAGAGAGAGGTGAGAGAGATTTTAAAACATTATATATCTGACTCATGGGCACTATAAAGCTATTGATAATTCTTCTTATATATATTTGGCTTTCAAATTGGTTATACCTCTCATTTATCATAGACTCCCAAACATCAAGTATCAGCATACTAAATTATCAGCTTTTAATCATGTTAACAAAAATGAATAGTTCATACACAAGAACTAAATTTTAAGGACTCAAATCCCCTGACTCCGAAATATTCAAAAATTATTTAAAGCTTTTGACATGAGATAATATTAGACCCACAAATCAAGCACTGGCTATAAGCAGTTGTTAAAAGGCTCTGCTGTCTAGAGGGATAATGCAAAGAATTATATAGACTTATAGGTATATGGAGATTCTCAGTCATGCAGGTCATGGTTGTCCCAAAGGTGCTTTTTCAAAAGGCAACTGGAGTTTCTAGTTTATCTTTGAAGACATTGAACTGAAGATGCTTCTTGGATGAAAAGTGAAACATCATCAAAGAAAAAAAAAAAGTCCAGATACCTTTTGAAAAAAGCACCTTTGGGGTATATAGACTATAGATTTAAGCACAGAATGCTTTTTAAATTAATCAAACTGTATTTTCTAGAAAATTCAACATTTTAATTACTGAGTATTTGTGTTTGCTTGAACACGAATATGTCACTCGCCGTGATCCAGGATTTGACCATATTAGAGATGGGTTCTCAGAAATGTATGGGCATGCAAGTGAGTGTTAATAGACCTCTTCCTCTTCACATCTCTTATCTGGACTCATGAATCCTGGAAAAAAATAAGAGTGAGACAGTCTGTGCAGTCACACTCTCTGCCTATATTCAAGTCCTCCTAAGTAGATACTTAAAGAGGGCTTCCATGACTCTCCAAATACATCCCCTTAAATGCTTGCAGCACTGGGAGGAGCAACGCTAGGGAGAATGCCATTATTTCCCTTTCCCTCTATTGAACAAGCATATAATTATCTATTATTATTTATTGTGTTTATATGCTGCCCACGTCACCTACAGGTGCCCCTGGGCAACTTATAACTTTCATGGGATAAACTTTGAGAAAGTATTGATCTAGATTTGCCATAAAGATGTTGGCCTATTGTTGAGTCATGTCTGTGCACAGGGTCATGCCTCTGATTTGCCAATATATATTAATATACCGTATATAGTAGTTTATGGGTGAGAAAAAGGCACAAGCCAGTAGCAAGATATTCTGTGTTGACATGACAACTTGAAGTCCATGTTTGTGGGGGATGTTGGAATAATAATAATAATAATAATAATAATAATAATAATAATAATAATAATTTATTGGATTTGTATGCCGCCCCTCTCCGTAGACTCGGGGCAGCTTCTTGGAATATAGTACCTCGGCATCTATGATAGCTAAAATGATGTTAGCGAGGCTGATACTGAAGGTCAGCCTTCTTCTACAAGGTCTCTTGTGTTTCTGGGAATGCTGGTGTCATACAATCTGAGATCAGAGTCCATAAAAACCTGATATATCAGGTGTAATGGTTCTGATACAAGAGGCAATGCTGTATGTTTTGGAAAATGGATTCAACAATACCATGTTATATCAGGGAATGTACAAATACCTACTTCCAGTTTCTATCCAGAACATACTACCAAATCTATAATCCATAGCTAGGCTTTATTCTGCAACCACATATCTCAACTGGTGGAATTAAATAGATATTCAGGATGCAGAACTATCCACCCACCAAATTCAATAGATAAGTCAATAGAGTTAAATTGATTCCTAGGTGGGACCTATTAAAAGAACTACAATAGAATATCACTCCATTTGGTGATAAGCACGATGTTTCTACATAAGAGATGTGAACGTGGGAAAATGTATTGTTTGGGCTGTGCGTGTTTAAGGACACTTTATTAAACCATTCATCATACTAAAGAAGAAGCATGATGGTATCTGTTGATATCACCATTCAAAACCTAAGTCTTGTTTATACATTTTGCTGCATTGCAGCTGAGCAAGAACCTGAATCTTCTGAAATTCAAAAGTTCTGTGTTGAAGCAAGCAGGTTTTATTGAAATGGGCATATGTGTGAAGGTAAAAGAGGAGAGTGGAATTCTTGTTGGTGACTGTCTGCAATCCTTCACAGCTATGAAGACCATAATAAAGGATCATTCTTTGGTAGTATGTGTGTGGGAAGAGAGAGGAACTTTTTCTTCATCTCATATATTGTGCAAACAATATTTTTTTAGTCCTAATATAAAAATAGGCATGAGAGAAAGAGGTACAAGATATATTCCTAAAATATTTTTCTTCCTCACTTTTGTTTCTGAGTCAAGTTTTAGAGCAAAGTATTAGATAAAACATAGTGCATTGTAGCTCCATAGCCTGAAATAACCAAATTAAGATGCATTTGCTTCTAAAGAAGTTTCATTTATTCATACCATCCCAGGCAAAGCAATAGAATTTCATAATACATTTTGCTACCTCCCCAGAGCCAGACCAATAGTTTTGCTTTCTTTCTAACCCCATGATTGGGAGAGATGATGCGGAAAGCAGAGGGGGTAGGATACCACCCACCCTTGGAAAATTTTCCTCATCGCTTCATCCTAACACACATACATCTATTTTTACCGACACAGCCAGGAAAAGTACCTTAGAAAGCAATATGAAAAATTTGGTCTCATCGAAAAGGGTGGCATTTCCTAAGAGGAATGCAGCCCATTTCATAAATTAGTTTGAAAATGTCAAAAAAGCAATTACAGTTTATTGCATAACATCTTATGAAATGCTATCTGGAAAAAAAAAAGGAGGGAGCCGGATAATGCAGCATTCAATAAGACTTGTAGCAACAGAGAAACAGAGTGTCATAGATCTCATTAAGAAAAGCTTCTTCCACCACATAAACAACAAGAAAAAAATTAAGGAAACAGTCACCATACTAAAAAACAAAGATGGTAACGAAATCACCGACAACAGAGACAAAGCACAGCTGCTCAATGCCTACTTTACATCAGTCTTCACACATAAAGGAACCACCAACCAACCAACCAACAACCTAACTGCAACTAACAGCCCCGGAACCGAACTCAATGCAGACAAAGCTACCATTAGGGACTACCTGTGGGAGCTCAACGAGTTCAAATCACCGGGACCTGACAGACTCCACCCCAGAGTCCTAAAAGAACTGGCAGACACCATAGCAGAACCTCTTCTCCTCATCTAACAAAACTCTTGGGCCACTGGAGATCTACCAGATGACTGGAAACGAGCAGACGTAGTTCCCATCCACAAAAAAGGTAAAAAGACAGATCCAAGCAATTACAGACCTATCAGCCTGACTTCAATACCTGGAAAAATACTGGAGAAAATAATAAAAAACCAGCTTTGCCACTACCTGGAAACAAACAAGATAATATCTAACAGCCAACACGGGTTTGTCAGAAACAAATCATGCCAAACCAATCTCATATCCTTTTTCAACACCATAACCAAATCAGTAGACCAGCGCAACATGGTGGACCTCATTTACTTAGACTTCAGCAAAGCTTTCGACAAAGTTGACCACTATCTCCTAATCAACAAATTTTTAAAAAAGCGGAGTAGACTACAACACTTGCAGATGGATTAATAGTTGGCTGACCAACCGCACCCAATGAGTTGTCCTCAACGGTTCCAAATCCACATGGAAGAACGTAGGCAGTGGGGTACCACAGGGTTCTGTCCTGGGCCCTGCGCTCTTCAACATTTTCATCGGCGACTTGGACAAGGGAATAGAAGGGCAACTGACCAAATTCGCAGATGACACCAAGCTGGCAGGGGTAGCCAATACCCTAGAAGACAGGCTAAAATTACAAAAAGACCCAGACAGACTAACACAGTGGGCCCATACCAACAAAATGATGTTTAACATCAACAAGAGCAAAGTCCTTCACCTAGGCAGAAAAAACCCTGGACACACATACAACCTGGGAGAAATCCCTCTTAGCAGTAGCGACTGCGAAAGAAACCTCGGAGTCTTGGTGGATAATCAACTAAACATGAGCCAACAATGTGCAGCAGCAGCTAAAAAAGTCAACACATCCTAAGCTGCATCAACAGGGGAATACACTCCAAGACCAGGGAAGTCTTAATACCACTCTACTACGCCCTGGTCTGACCACACCTGGAGTACTGTATTCAGTTCTGGTCACAACACTTCAAAAGAGACATTGAAACTCTGGAGAAGGTGCAAAAAAGAGCAACCAAGATGATTAAGGGACTGGAAACCAAGACTTACAAAGAGAGACTGGGGAAACTGGGCATGGATAGCCTAGAGAAAAGGAGGGCCAGAGCGGACATGATAGCAGTCTGCAAGTATACAAGGGGATGTCACAGAGAGGAGGGGATCACTTTATTCTCCAGGGCACCAGAGGGCCGGACAAGGAACAACGGCTGGAAACTGATCAAGGAGAGATTCAACATGGAGATAAGGAGGAATTTCCTGATGGTCAGAGCGATCAACCAACACTCTGGACATTTTTAAGAGAAGATTGAACTGCCACTTGACTGGTGTGCTATAGGGTTCCTGCTTGGGCAGGGGGTTAAACTTGAATAAATAATAAATAAATAAATAAATACGTTGTGCCCATTTTTAGGACAAAGAAGAATCATAAAAAATTATCTTGATTTCAGGAAAGCTGTAAACCAGTCAGATTCCCACTAAAGTAGATATATTCAACTTGTTTAATCAATGAAATAAACTACATATACAACTTTATCTCTTGTTCCCCTAATAATATTATTTGCCACCCTTTTCTCCACCAAACTAATTGTTGCACAGGAGAGGGGTGGTAAGTTTGAACTAAAACTACTGAACCCTCATACTAAATTCTAGCCATCAAATACAATGCCATGATCTGGCTATTTTAACAAATCATTACTCATCAATCCTGACAAATGTTACTTCCTGTGAAAGTTGAATCATGGAGATAGAAAGGACTTTTAGGTGTTTTAATCCATGAATGAAATGTAGCTCACTATTAGGCCCGGAATTTATTTCCTTACAAAGCAGGAAGATACAGAAGTCCAGTAATAAATTAGAATCCCACCAAGTGAAAAATTAGGACAACAGAAAGAAATAAAGGCAAAAGCAGCAATAGAGACAAATTGCTAAAAGGAGCAGGCAACACCAGAAGAGTCAGATTTAAAAATCATTAAAATCATATTTTATTTCACAAAGCACATTGCTTACATGTCAGTAAAAACTCCCTTTTTATGGGGTAGAACCATGGCAACTTGATGGAGCTGATAGGATTTATAGAAACATAGAAGACTGACGGCAGAAATAGACCACATGGTCCATCTAGTCTGCCCTTATACTATTTCCTTTATTTTATCTTACAATGGATATATGTTTATCCCACGCATGTTTAAATTCAGTTACTGTGGATTTACCAACCACGTCTGCTGGAAGTTTGTTCCAAGGATCTACTACTCTTTCAGTAAAATAATATTTTCTCATGTTGCTTTTGATCTTTCCCCCAATCTATTGGCCGGATGTCCTTCCTGATATTACATGGAATTCACAGCAGTGGTGGGTTGCTCCTGGTTTGGACCAATTCTTAGCATTTGTAGCGGTGATGGTGGGAGGCTCCGCCCACCCATCCGGAACACCTCTGTGCATGCGCAAAAGCATCGTGTGGGCGAGCATATGCATGAACCAGTGGCAAAACAATTGGAAAATGATTCACAGCAGATAGTTTTTCTTTGTGCCCGGAGACAGAAACATCTGCCGCTACTTAGGTTTGAACTCTCAATCTTCCAAGTGGGAGGCAAGCATCTTCACCACGATGCCACTTAACTGCTTAAATGTAAATAATTTTCTTAAATTGTGGATGCATTATATGGTTATTTTTAATCTTGCTTTTCTAATCTGTATTTATGCGGGTTATATAGCTGGTCCACTTTCTCAAAAATTTTAAAGCTGTTAGTTTGAGTATGTAAATTGGAGTTTTCTGAAGAAATATTTTAATTTTGTGCTGAATTTTCTCAGTTATGTGTTACTGTTTTGGATCTTACCATACATCTGCATTGTTTCTCTATTACACAAGGTATATACATGAAATAAACAAATTTAATCTGGGAACATCTGGTAGGTGTCATTTTACCTGGAAGTTAACATGAATTGGATTTTCTCCAATAACCTTTCTTTCAAACAAAACCTTTCTTTTAACTAACACAAAATATTGCAGAACTTTGAATACATAAAGAGAAAAAGATAAAAAAGGTAAGGATAAAAGATTAAAAAGAAAAAATAATTTGGATGGATCCTATATATAAAATTTCAGGTACCTGACCATGGAACACATAGTAGTATATCTGATGAGATAGGAATGTATAGATTTATACATTATTATATTATTACATGTATAAAAATATCTTAGGACTATAAAAGATATATAAGAACTTTCCCCATAATATTAGGGTCCTTACCTAAATGATAAATACCCTAAATGACGCTTATTTCAATTACAGTTGGTAATCAGACTGTTTATTGTTTTCTTTATATTTTCAGCCACATTTCTAAATCAAATTAATGTTTATTTTTTATACAGTACTTTATGAATCTGGAAGGAGTTGGGTGGGAAAAAAGGAAGAAAGGGAGGAGGGAGGAAGGGAGGGAGGGAGGGAGTGAAGGAAGGAAGGAAGGAAGGAAGGAAGGAAGGAAGGAAGGAAGGAAGGAAGGAAGGAAGGAAGGAAGGAAGGAAGGAAGGAAAGTGTTCTGTCTGGGTCACTCCGGAAGCCAAGACCAACCCAAAAAGAGAAGCCAGACACGCTGGTAAAAGGCAAAGGCAGTTTATATAATTCAAGGAAAACACAGGTAACAGAAAATGTCCTTACAAACAGGAAAAATGCTGGAACTTCAAATATATACACGAAGGCAACAGACCATGAAGCAATACCAGATTCTTGCTGCCAAGACGAAGCTGTAGATAGCAAACATACGCCTCCCACGAGTCTTCCAGACTGCTAGGCCACAAGCCAAGATCAGAGACGCTGAGAATCAAAGCAGGTCACCGCAACTCCAATTGATAACACTCCACATGGCTTCAAGGGCTTGCCTGCCTTTTAAACCCTGCTGATGAGGACCACACCCAAACCCAGCTGTTTCTAATTCAATGGTGATAATATTTCTTTGACTGCTCCTTTCGTTGCTCTGAACGTCTCTGTCTCATGTCAATGACAACTTGTGCGTCATTGACTCCAAGTTACTGGCTGGGGAGAGCCCCCCCCCCCCCGGGGCTCTCATGCTGTTCTCCTTCATCCCATTCCTGACTTTCCTCTCCCCTGTCCGACTGTTCAGCCCCCTCCTCTGCGCTGTCATCCTCCTCCGGGCATGGAGCCAGCAGAGATGCAGCCGGTCCCTGAGCAGCCTCAGGCTGAACCACAACAGAAGGAAGGATACTGCTTATGCTGCTACATGGCACAATCAACCCCAAAATGAAACAGTTAATTTCAAAAACATTGGAATCTTGATTTTTAACAATTCAATTCCTTTGAAGAGTGTTTGGAAACTTCAAATCGTCCAAAATGCAGCCGTGCAAGCTGTTTTGGGCCTTCCAAAATATGTCCATATCTCACCATTGACTGCATTGGATGCCGATTGGTTTTTGTACACAATTCAAAGTGTTGGTTATGACCTATAAAGCCCTACATGGCATAGGACCAGACTATCTCCAAGACCGCCTTCCGGCCGCATGAATCCCAGTGTCTAGTTAGATCCCACAGAATTGGCCTCCTCAGGGTCCCATCAGCCAGACAATGCCGGCTGGTGGGGCCTAGGGGAAGAGCCTTCTCTGTGGGAGCCCCGGCCCTCTGGAATCAACTCCCCCCCAGAAATTTGCACTGCCCCCACCCTCCTTGCCCCCCATAAAAATTTGAAAACGCACTTATGCCGTCAGGCTTGGGGTAATTAGACTCTGCCCAATAAATGTACTTGATGTGATAGTATGTATGTGACAGTTTGATGTTAAATGTTTAGTTTTTAAGATAATTTTTAAATTAACTATATTATTGATGGGCTTAAAAATGTTTTATAATTGTATCTTTTTATCAAAATGTTGTGCGCCACCCCGAGTCCACGGAGAGAGGTGGCATATAAGTCCAATGAATGAATGAATGAATGAATGAATGAATGAATGAATGAATGAATGAATGAATGAATGAATATTGTAATATTACAATAGCACCATTGTGCCTACCATCCCTGTCCTATTGCCTTCTTCTGTTATCTGTTATCTAACACATGCTTCATGAAATAAATAAATAAAATAAATAAACCATCTTTGTTTGTAAAATGTCTTGTTATTAAGAACAACTTGCTTACTTTTGTTTGGAATAGATTTATAAAAGTTAAATATATGAATTCGAATTAGGTTGCCCAGCTCTTGTTTCATTAATTTAAAATAGTCAAAGATTAAATCCTTTCTTCCTTCCTTCCTTCCTTCCTTCCTTCCTTCCTTCCTTCCTTCCTTCCTTCCTTCCTTCCAGCTGAATAAGGTAAAAAAATATTTTTAATGATGGGACATATACATGGGCTATAAGAAACTCTTAAAAGCTGTGGATACTATGCCAGAAGTCTGTGAATATTGTGCAGTTAAGAGCTTCAGACATTTTCTACTTATATCCTTTAAAATGAAAATTGCTTGCTTTTTTAAAACAAGCATGATAAAAGAAAGCAACATTGATAATTGGAATACAGATACACTATTATTTCTAGAGTAACTGGGCTTACAAGGGGAAATATTTGAAATATGTTTGTTAAACAACAAAACCATCAGTGCTTCTTAAAAATCCTATCCAAAATACTGCAGTGTTTGCAGGAATGTTTCCAATATCTTATGAAGCAGGTTTTCCGCAGTGAGAGCAACATTCATCAAATGAATGCTTTTTTTTTTCAAAATAGAGTGCTTTCTGGGTTCTCACAGTTTAATAATGAAACATGAACTTCTTAAATCCATTTTATGTATTTATTTGTTTATATGTTTATTTATTTATTTACTTACTTGTTTGTTTGTTTATTCATTCATTCATTCATTCATTTATTTATTTATTTATTTATTTATTTATTTATTATTCAGCTTTCTCTGTAATCCCCATCAAGTTGATTTTAGTTGTCTACTTGTGTTTACGTTGTGGTATTATAATGAAGGGGGGGGAAAACATTAGAGGAAAGAAAGGTTCAGACCTGGTACCTTTTGTTATAAAGTTTTGTTATAAATAAGTGCCTCATGAGATAGAAATCAGAGTCATATATTTCAGTCACATAATTTGACTTGGAGATTAAGAACAAACAGGAATAAGAACTGAGTATCAACCAGGACACAGGTAAGGAAGAACAACAGTTGTAGGAAATGGACAAGCCAAAGTTAGAGACTAAGACTAAAACTGGGAGTAGAGAGTAAGAACAATCACTGATGAGTAGTGAAGGAGCAGCAAATAGCAGTAGCACTTAGACTTATATGCCACTTTACAGGGCTTTTACAGCCCTCTCTAAGCAGTTTATAAAATATATTGTCCCCAACAATCTGGATGCTCATTTAACCCACCTCGGAAGGATGGAAGGCTGAGTCGACCTTGAGCCTGATGAGATTTGATCTGCAAAACTGCTGGCAGTTTACTTCTGAAACAACAGTAGCGGAAGTATCCTGCAGTACTGCAGTCTAACCACTGCACCACTGTCGCTCATGCCTTCAATGACTTAAAGCCAGGAAGAACTCCTTGCTCAGAATAGTCCCAGTTATCAATTTGCCCTTATTGGGTAAAGATGACAATAGCCAATCCATAACCTATTTGTTTTTTACTGCCTAGATGAATGGATCTTCCTGCAGCTTTAGAAATCCAAAGTGGCGTAACAATTCTTCATAGGATTATCATAAATAATCAAACAGAGTTAGGAACAAATGATACATTGCCATTTTTAAAAAAATACAACTAGTTCTCGACTTACAGCCACAATTGAGCCTAAAATTTACGTCACTAAATGAGACACTTGTTAAGTTAATTTTACTCCATTTTGCCACAACTGTTAACTGTATCACTGGAGTTATTAAGTTAGTAACATGTTCATTAAATGAATCTGGCTTCCCCTTTGACTTTGCTTGTCAGAAGGTTGCAAAAGGAGATCGCATGACCCTGGGACACTGCAGCCATCATAAATATGAGCCATATGCCAAGCATCCAAATCTTGATCACCTGACCATGGGGATGCGTCTGTGTGTGAAAAATGGTCATAAGTCACTTTTAAAATGCCGCAACTTCAAACTGTTGTTTAACAAAGGGTTGTAAGTTTGGGGACTATCTGTGTGCTGACATAATTGGAGAAGCAAAATTCTGAATCCTTTCAAATGAAAGAGACTCTTTTAAAAGAGTTTTAGATCCACTGGATCCAAAGTCATATGTGTATCCCATCCATTGAATGCCCAATTGTGAGCTTTCTGCTAACAGGGGAAGGTGGGACTCCATTCACTCCAGAATACATTAAAGTGGTGCATCAGTGTGTTGATATACTGAGTAATTTCTCTATTTATTATAACCTTCCTGAAAAATTAACACATGAACAATAGGCCCTTTTTCAGAGTGTAAGATTTGAATGAAAGGTACGCAGGAAGGCTGAAGCAAATTCTGAGACGTTGGGATAACAAAAAAACCTGAGGAAATTCTTTACCCCATAACCAGTGAAGGGCTACCAAATTTTTTACTAACACACTGTGGGTGTAGCTTATGCAGGATACCCTGCATTTTCTTTCAACATCTTTCAGTGAAATTGGATGCTCTGGGGTGGAGCTCCATTTTCGCTACCCCACTGCGTCCCCCCCCATCTGGGTAGCAGCCCACCCCTGCCCATAACCCTTTCCAGATCTTCATGATAATATCATTATTTCAATTTTAGAAAGCTAGTGTGTAGAATAACAAAAAGAGGTCCCCAGTGCATTCTTCTATGATAGCTGGACACTTTCTCATTTCCCTAATCCTTTCTCTTACCTTCTCTTTCACATCATTCTCTTCCTCTTTTCTTAAAAAAGAGAATACTATGTTTCACTTTTAGTCTTCTTACAGCTTCTACCCTGCCTTTGCGATGGGGGAGACAAAATACAAAATACAGCATAGGCCTTACATTACAATGCCTGCTGAATCAGTTGGCTGGGATGAAAAGAGGCTATCTAATTGCAGGGCTGTGTGCTGACTGTTGTAATCAATACTACCAGGACCTGAGTGCATTAGAAATAGATAACATGCTCTAGACAATCCCACCTCACTTCAAGTGGGTCAGACTACCTGCACCTCTTAAAAGAGATAAAGACTTAATGCTCAAGGCATTAAGGTAGCATTTGTCATGGGATGACAAATGCTACCTACTTTTTCAGGAAATGTTTTAAATTGACTCATAAATACCATCAAAGATAGGCTATGCACTTTCTGAGGAAGCAACCTAAATACATTTTGATGGGAGTATTTTGGTAATCCTAATGTCATATTTTCCAAGTTTCCTAGGTTTAGTTCTGCTCCTTAAAACAACATTGCAAAATTAACAGTCTGCTAAAATCTACTCCTAAAACGATGTCTTACTTCTATAAATCAACGAAGGACCAAAGTCAGTTTAATCAAAAATAATAAAGGATGAAAGAACTTGTTTTCAAATTGGTTTGAAAAAATTACATTCAGAAATTTGTTTCATCAACTCAGGACTGTCAAACTCCTGGCCCATGGGCCAAATGTATCACCCACGGGATACGGCCATGACCATTTAGACAAAAGGGGGAAAAGTCCTGATATGTCATGTGACAATGCAGTGATGATGTGAGTTTGACATCCCTGATCTAACTGATCAGCCTATCCTACTTTAAAGCCTGACAATATCTCAGATTCTTCCTAATAAGCTCTTTGAAAATATTAACAAGCTTTGGGGGCTCAAAATGAATTGTCTGTCCCAAAATATTATGGGTGGAAGAACTATACAACTTGGATCTGTTATTGGGTTCAGTCCAATTTTCCTTCAACTGGTGATAGTATCCCATGACTGCATATCTACCAAGACAAAATCAATTTTGGCCAATTTTTGTCTTTTTTTTTTTTTTAGCTCTCAGCTCCATTCCAGTTAATATTTGTGGGACAGGGCTGTGAGTGTAGAGAATTAATGAAAATGGTTTGCTCTCTCATTCTGCCAGTGGAAAGGTTTCCCTGTGAATGAAATTTGGCATCCATGCCAGGGTTGGATTCGACTTACCTTCCCTACCAGTTCGCATCAGGTCAGAAATTTGCCCCTTATTTTCAAATGTCAAGAAATATAATTATTAATATTTGAAAAATAGTAAGGAAGAAAAACCATTAATCTGTCATTTCTGAGTTTCTAAAATGCTCTAATGGATGTAGATTTAAAAAAATATATTTGCAGGGTCTAGTAGTAATACATCTCAGAAGGCAGAAATGCAAAGGCATTATAATTTCCTTTTGACCTCCATGATGAACAAGGTTAAGGTCTCCTGCAGATTAAACAGTTCTGAAGTTGCTTAGTGTGAGTGTATGCAAAATGCAGAGTGTTATAATTTTTATTGAAAACAGAGCTACAAATAGTATAAATAGGTACTGCATACCACCCCAGCTTATATATTTTATACCTCCTCAACTTAGTTAGGTTTAAGTGTTTAAGTTTAAGTTTTATTAGATTTGTATGCTGCCCCTCTCCGAAAACTCGGGGCGGCTCACAATAACAACAATGCAATATACAAAGTACAAATCCAATATAAGTTAAAAGCAATTTAAAATCCATAAATATTAAAAAAAACAATCATTACTACACAATCACACTATTCTCATATATTACAGTCAGAAAAAAGTGGTGCTGGGGGGAAAAGATAGTTATTCCCCCCATGCCTGGCGACATAGATAGGTCTTCAACATCTTGCGGAAGGTGGGAAGAGTAGGGGCAATTTGAATCTCCAGAGGGAGTTGATACCAGAGGGCCAGGGCCACCACAGAGAAGGCTCTTCCCCTGGGTCCTGCCAAATGGCATTGTTTAGTTGACGGGACCCAGAGAAGGCCAACTCTATGGGACCTGATTGGCCGCTGGGATTCGTGCGGCAGGTCCCACAGAGTCAACCTTCTCCAGGTCCCGTCAACCAAACAATGTCACTTGGTGGGGCCTAGGGGAAGAACCTTCTCTGTGGGGGCCCTGGCCCTCTGGAATCCTCTCCCCCGGAGATTCACACTGCCTCCACCCTCCTCGCCTTTCGCAAGAGTCTTAAGACTCACTTTATGCCACTAGGCTTGGGGCAATTAGATCTCAGCCCACTGGCTGACAAATGTTTGTATGGTTGCTGTTTGAATGAGGATGAATGACTTTTTAGCACAGCTGGGGGTTTTAGATTGTTAGTTTAATTTTAAATTTTATTGGATTTGCTATTGTAATTGTTGTTTTAGATGTTGTAAGATGCCCCGAGTCCTCGGAGAAGGGTGGCATATAAATCCAATGAATGAATGAATAAATGAATGAATGAATGAATGAATGAATGAATGAATGAATATTTTAATGAACAAACAAAATACTTTGACAGTACTGATGTAATTTACGTCCTAAACAGGGAATTCAAATAATGTCAAGAAGCTTGTAAGTTAACACGGAAAGCATCAAAACTTTGACAATCTCATTAGCAATTGAGCTGGCAGCAAAACCTCCTTGCATGCAGTCACTTACTTGCATGAATATTTCCCGTCTGAATTTCCAGGAAAATACATTAGTCAAACAGGTCAAGTAGTATCATCTTAAAAACATTGATTTCACTTCACCTTGAAGATGAACCAAAGACTAATAATTATGGTCTGTAAATGTGCAGTATTCTTGCAGGAAAGACATATTTATGGTATCTTGGAGAAAACTGGAAGTTTTATACCTTAATGCTGTGCAATTTTTTTAAAAAAACTGTCATAAGCCATAGTATGTGTTGGGGGAGGGAGACAGAAGGCGAGGGAGAAGAGAGAAATTCAATCTAATGTTATTAACTAGTCTCATTTGAGTATTATGAGTAGCACTGAGAGCCGTGGTGGTGCAGTGGTTAGA
The DNA here is from genome assembly GCF_031021105.1 of Erythrolamprus reginae. Taxonomy (NCBI): domain Eukaryota; kingdom Metazoa; phylum Chordata; class Lepidosauria; order Squamata; family Dipsadidae; genus Erythrolamprus; species Erythrolamprus reginae. The sequence goes on from NC_091950.1 coordinate 164,329,785, forward strand.
AAGCAATACTGCAACCTACTTCTGCTGCCTGCTGGCTGGCAGTTTGAATCTCACTAGGCTCAAAGTTGACTCAGCCTTCCATCCTTCTGAGGTGGGTAAAACGAGGATCCAGATTGCTGGGGGCAATATGCTGAGTCTGTGTAATACTTGTAGAGGGCTATAAAGCACTGTGAAGTGGTTTATAAGTCTAAGTGCTATTACTAATGTTAACTAGTCTCATTTGAGTATTATGAGTGGCGCTGATAATGTTATCTTGTCTTGTTATGAAATGTCTGCAAGAAAAAAAAACCAAGCTCAGAGGGCACACAGTAATGTTATATTGGATCAGACCTAGCTGCCTAGAGAACACTGTGGAAAAATGGAAAAACGGGGGGGGGGGGGGAGAAGAGGGTGAATAACAGCAAGGGAGATGGACCCAATTAGGTGCACCATTGGAAGGCCTGAAGAACTAGTTTCACATGGAGAAAATCCAGTGATGGGGGAATGCAGTGTGGGTAGTAAGTTTATGCACTGTTTATTGAATAGTTAATAGTTTTTTATTGTCCTTCCTTCCCTCGTACCTTACTATGATCCTTAATTACTTTTAAAATAGGAAATAATTAAATAGTATGTTTTTACCCATAAACACTTTAATCATTGTAATCATTATCGAGAACTGAACTTTTATAACAATTAAAAAAAATTGAGCTAATCTGTTATCATACTGAACCTTGGGGGTTCAGTACAAAACCTTAAAATGTTATTGTGTTCCTCAACAAATAATGGTGTCTATCGTTTGTCCTTTTTGTGGCTTTTCAAATAATGTGACTTAAAAAGAGTCCAAGCACCCATTTGAAAAGTTATCTTGGTTGGTAAGCCACTCCCACCCAGTCACATTACCTTTAGGACACCACCTCCCCGTCACATGATTGCCACTCCCACCTGGTCACATGGCCAGCAAGCCGCTCCTAACCAGTCACATGACCATCAAGCCACACCTAGAAGACAAGCCACGCCCACATTGTGGTAGTAAAAATTTTAGCAGCCCATCACTGAGAAAATCTATCACTAGGTCATTAAGAACAGACCTCACCTTAATGGCATATAATCAGCAGTTAATAGCCTAATTATTTGGAATACAGTGAATAGCTGATCATACCTTCAAAATGTAAGACTCCTATAAGACAATGGGTATACCAGTTACAAGAAATAAAGTTTTTGATGTTGTTTTAAAAAACAGTGTCTCTTTTTCACAATTTTTTTTATTTATTTATTCCACAGCTTTTTCTTTGTTTTGAGCTGAATGAATTATTCATTTGTATACTGTTTGTCCATAGATACAATAACAGCACTCCTATAAGAAATGGTTGTGGATCTGTAGGACTTTTAATGACAGTTAACAATAATGCATGGGGTGAGGGGAAACAGAACAATTGAAAGCAGTAAATTGATTAATTTTACTGGGTATTTGAAGATGAGGGATAACAAAGTTGATGGTACAGGCAGACCGTGATTTACAACTACTTGTTTAGCAACTGTTCAAAATTGCAATGGCTGCTTGGACTCGGACCCAGCCCACCCTTCTCTTCACTCTGCCCGCCGTGCCCAAAGCCATTGGCCATCCAAAGGTCGGAGCGTTGGCGTGGAATGGAGAAAGTGGGGTGGAAAGGAGGAGGGGGCTTTGTCACTAAATGCCTCTTTCACACCCCTCCCACCCACCCACCCCACCCACCTACAGGCCTGGTTTAAGCCCCGCCTTTTACGATTGGTATCAGGAGAGGAATTGTCGGTCTGACACAAGGCGCACTCATTCCTCTGAGGCTGAGGAGGGCAGAAGGAAGGCAGAAGGAAGCTCCTGATTGGCCATGGCTTGCCTCAAATTACCCCCCCCCCCGAGTCCCGCCTCTTTTGAAAAATTGGGATTTTTTAAAAATGCTGCAGTACATGTGACAAATTGTTAGAAATCGGGACTGTCCCGCCAAAAGCGGGACATCTGGTCACTTTATATTAGAATTTTAAATCTGGAATGCAGGATATTTCCATGAACAAAAATAGTAGAATAATAGTAGAAATTTGTTGCTGTACAGTTCACATTCCTTTCTGGAGAAATCAAGTCCCAGTATTCATTATTTGGTTGTAAATCACTAGATGGCATTGATCATGGAAACAAGAAAGAAAAACAGGTGTTGCATTTACTGTAAAAAAAATTGGGGGTGGGGGGCAGACATTTGATTTAAAATTTCATTGCAGAGAATGAACTCAGAGCTAACCAGAATTCCAGGGGACTTGCTATGCCTTCTTTTTTTCATTCTTAGAAAATGGAAATAAATTGTGTACCATTTTCAGGAGTATAACAAGTACCAATTCAAAATTTGTAGTCCTGCTGCATTTCACACTGGTTTAAGCACTTTGTTTAGCCATAAATAGAAAAAAAATAACCACTCACATCTCTGCCTGCAGAGTTTAAAATGTGGATGTGAAACCACTGTACTGCAATTTGAAAGGATAAAAATGTACCATTCTAGGAAAGGAACTTTTTGGAGAATTCAGACATTTTCCATTCTGTTCTATTTTCCAACACTGAGCTATCAATTCCAGGAGTGGATTGACATTTTTGATTTTGGGATTTTTTTTAAAAAAAAATTAATTTTCCAAAACAAAAATAATTATTGTTGAATGAGCATCTCAAATCTCCTCTGCTTTGGGTGAGGAATTTCTGAAAAGCATAAATCTCATCTGGATTGGACAGATTGGTATGGTCCAAAGGGTTACACAAAAGTTCCCAAAATAGTACATTTTGAATGGTACCTATTTAAATATGTAGGCATTCACAAAAATCAGCATCATCAATCATCTGAATTCAGTATTTCTATGTATTTAACATTGCCCTGTAATCATGAAAAAGATAGTATACTTTAATATAAAATCTATAGCTTGTTTTCACACATACACCAAAACACTTTCCTTTAAGTTGAAAGGACAAATCCTGTCATTTCAATACTGCATTATATTTTTGAACCACAAACTAGCATCAGTCAAGGACTTCTGTAATTGTGAGACTTTTTAAAAATGTTTTCAGCCAGAATCTACCCAGAGAAATATGGCTGTAAGCCATTGTTAAACTGCACCTTGAATTGTACAAAAGGCCATGTTTGCTTGATTTCATCTACCACACCTACTGTATCCAACAGAAAATAGGAGGCTGAATAATTTGCCCCAGGTCAGAAGCAGTGGTGCCTGATGAAGTAACAAATGCATTGTTCCTTCAGCAAAAAGCCTTATCTGGTTCCTCCACTAGTTTCTTCATGCTTCCTGCTATGCAGATTTTAGTGGGCTACAGACAAACCACACATTGTTATGTGAATTTTAAAGTGGCAGATCATTGTTATGAGGACTTGAGCAATATTCAAGGAAACAATTCTCTCTCTCTCTCTCTCTCTCTCTCTCTCTCACACACACACACACACACACACACACACACACACACACTTCTTGTTGATCTGTTAATCTATTTCTACCTGCTATTGATTCAGTGCGGGAAAAAATAACTTTTAACAAAGTGCTGAATTGGAGTTTCATTCCAACTGACTGTTTTTCTTAAAAATAGTCACATGCATCAGTTCATGCAGTTAGATCCATATTTACAGATTATATAATGTGTGAATGAAAACACATATTCAGGATCATTAGTACAGTTAAGTAGGGACCAATATTTAATCTCCCAAATGTCCAAAAATTATTAACGTATATATATACAATGTCAAAAACACATCACCAGTCTGGAGTCTTTTTGTGACCACAAGAGATCTAAGTCCACCTCTCCTTGAATTCTTTCTTCTTCTTGTTGTTGTATATGTTTTATTTGCAGTTTTCCTTTACCAACCAACATCAGTTTGTGGTCAGTGTAATGACTGGGTCAATATATTTTTTACACAATGCTAACAATAATAATACAATTACCAGCACATATACATAGTTTTTATATTCCAACTTCTAACCTTAACATGCTCATTATAATTATAATATATTCTTTTATGTACCAATATGTATAATACTTTGTATTTATTTGTATTTATTTCCCCCCACATTGGAATTATTCCATATCCATCTCTTTATCTTTAAACAGTACTATTCTCTCTCTATAATTCTTTATCACTTTCTCTAAAATATAATTAAACATCCATTACATTTCTTCATACTGTTGTGATTCAGCCTGAGGCTGCTCAGGGACCAGCTGTGTCTCTGCTGGCTCCATGCCCGGAGGAGGATGACAGCGCAGAGGAGGGGGCTGAACAGTTGGACGGGGAGAAGAAAATCAGGAATGGGAAGGAGAACAGCATGAGAGCCCCGGGGGGGGGCTCTCCCCAGCCAGTAGCTTGGAGTCATTAGGTGATGACGCACAAGCTGTCATTGACATGAGACAGCGACGTTCAGAGCAACGAAAGGAGCAGGTAAAGAGATATTTTCACCATTGAAGTAGAAACAGCTGGGTTTGGGTGTGGTACTCATCAGCAGGGTTTAAAAGGCAGGCAAGCCCTTTAAGCCATGTGGGGTGTTATCAGCTTGGCGTTATCAGCCTGTCTTGTTTCTCGGCATCTCTGTTCCTGGCTTGTGGCCCAGCAGCTTTGGAAGATACGTGGGAGGTATAGGTCTGCTATCTACAGCTTTGGTTTGGCAGCAAGAATTCTGTATTGCTGCATGGACTTTTGGCCTTTGTGAATATATCTGAAGATACAGCATTTTCCTGTTTGTAAGGACATTTTCTGCTACCTGTGTTTTTCTTGGATTTTATAAAACTGCCTTTGCCTTTTACCAGTGTGTCTGGATTCTCTTTTTGGGTTGGTATTGGCTTCTGGAGTGACCCAGACAGAACACATACAATATGTTTGTTAAGTTACCAATATTTTAATATTTTAAGTATTACTCAAATTTCCAATATCACATTCTATAAATGCCAATAAAACCATTTATTACTAAAATTTAATTGGTCCTGGGATTATATCAGAGTCCCCTGAATTTGTAGTCTTTAAAAGCTATCAACTGCAATATTTTTTGCACACTGTTAATTACAATAATACATTTAAATATGTCTACCCACAATCTTCCACCTCCTAACCTTAGTACATTTATGCTTATAATAAATTATATTATATGTGTTACTATTTCCCCAATTTATACTTTCAATTTGTTTCTATTAATTTTTAATACAGTCATAGTATTACAAGATATTATATCTCTATCTGTCATCTCTCAACCTTTCCCCTAGCTTTCTAATCCTTAAAAGCTATAAATATATACTTTATAGTATTTATAGTTTTCAACTTATACCTTCCCAATTGTCCAAATTTTAGAGTCTTATTTATCTTTTCTTTTTCTCTCCCTCCCTTCTATCACTTTTCTTCTTTTACCTCCTAGGATAATCTATCAAATAATGTTAGTGAATCAAATACAGCTTATTTACCAGGTTTCCTCAAATCTTTCAAATCCACCTTTCAATGAACAGTTCAATAAAGTTTTGGTATTTATAGTTCAATTGCTTTTAAAATTTTCAAATAGCTCAGTAGATATTTCCAAGTTTACAAATCACCTACTATGATAAAGTCAATGTCAAATAGCCTTCCAGGTGTTGTTTGCTTTCTCACCTTTCATCACTTTCAATCAAATTTCCCACATTGCAGTTATCTTCTTCCTCCAGTAGATGGCTCCCCTGCTTCCAATTCCAGCAGAGTGTAAAAATCGAAACAGCTGATTGTCAGCCATTCATGGGGGGTTAAAGATAGGGTTTAGAAAAACAATTTCTCCCAATAATCACCTTTCATAAAGTTGTTCCACTTTTTACAGGCTTTCTGTGTTTTAAAACATCATTTAAACATTTCTTTTGCATCTGAGTCTTTAATCTTTAGTCTTTCTCTTTAATTTTTAGTCTTTAATCATTTTCCATAAATCCAATCACTGCTTTCTTACTGTTTGGAGATTGTTTTTTAAGTTTTTAACTTGGGTTAAATCTTTGGGATAAAAGTTGGAAGTTATATCACCCAGTTTCACTTCTCTGTCCTCTCCAGCACAAAATGTTGTTCCAGCTTGTGACAGATCAAGATGGCCACCATCCCTGCTGCCATTTGGGAGAGCTGCCATTTGGGAAAGAGAATAAAGGGAGGGTGGAGACCATAAGAGGAACTATTTTACCCTTGTGTGAACTAGCATTCTTTAGAAGCAATGGAAAGCTCACAACCAGAGTGAATAGAAAAAAGGAAGAAGAAATTATCTAACAGAGCTATTTTGTTGTTTTTCTCAGTACTCTGAATGTCCTTAGCAATCCTTTGGACAGCAAGCTTGAAAATTTAATGTTTCTGGTAAGCTGCAACTCCAATAAACAAACTGATTCTGAGGAAGAATTAACAAATAAATAATAAAATAACAATAAATTCTTATTATCAGAATGTTGTACCAAGACAAAAAATTTCTTTCCTCTTCTTATTCACAAGTCCAAATCCTGCCCTTCATGAATAACTTTTAAGGACATGCTAAATATTTTCCTGCAATTTGTCAAGTTATAGCCTCCCTAAATCCCATTGGGATTTGGTGGCATAGAAGATGAATAAATAAATAAATAAATAAATATAGCCACTGGAAAGGATATGTTTCGAAGATGCACCCAATCGATGGATTTGTCTCTGCAATCTAAAATCTATTCCAGCATCACTTTTCAATTCTCTTGGAGCATGCCCACTAAAGAATACACATACACAATTAAATCTACTCTTAGAAACTTACATTGTGACATATCTATTTATATTGCGAGCTACCCCACTGGTATACAGACAATTTTTTAAAATGTCATGTTAGAGTCAGACTGAAGAAGAAATTTAAAAAGCTGTATTAGTTGCTCCTTCTTTTGGTGGAACTATAATATTAAAAATAATCATATTTTACATAATCCTGTTCCACAAATTGAAATATTTTCTGTGTCCTCAGCATAACTAAACCCTGCAGGAGATGCAAAATATAATTTTAATTTTATATAGACATATGTTTAAACTTTGCACATTTTGGCAAGCATTTTTAGAAATGCTTGAATAAAATATACCCTTTAGGGAATCAGAAAAAATCCTTCAGATAAATAGTATATTGTTTATTTATATTGTCACAGTAATATTGTGAATGTAGTGAAAATTGTTTGGATAGGGAGTTTTTTAACATTATTCACTATGGCTTTCAATTGGGGCAGGCGTGAAATTCTACCCATTTGGCCCAGTCCGGGTGTACTGGTAGTGGTGGCCGCTGTTGGTTCAGAGAACCAGTAGCAGCAGCAGCACGAGGCTTCACCCATCTACCTGGACATTCCCATTTTCTTGTTTTTAACCCTCTGCACATGCACAAAACATTTTGTGCATGTGCAGAGGGTGAAAAAGCACATGCAATAGGCAGACACACTTCCCAACCAGTAGGGAAGATAATTAGATTTAACCAGAGAATTATATGAGCAGAGAAATTCTGCAAGGTAAGAGACTGAAGTGATTCAGGTCCACTTGTTATTTCCCATTTTTAAAAAATATGTCCATTTTTTTTTATAACACTCCGCCAAAGTTTGCTGGAATAGTGTGTGTCCATAAAAAACAAACAAAGAATTCACAGAATGTCCTGGAAAATATCTCTGAATATCTTGGTAACACTGTAGAGTGATATTGGTAAACTTTGAATCCAATCTACTAGCATTATCTTCAAGTGTGAATTATGGGCATCCAGATGAGAAGGCAAGCAGGAATTAAGGATGGAATTTATATCGCAACATATTTTGCCACTTCTTCAAAACGTCCAGATTCAATGAATGTCTCAGAATAGTGAACATGGGGGATATGCAGTATTGTAGAGTTTCATTTTTGTATGAATATGTGTTATTGATCTGCATAATGCACATGTGCTTTAGATGTGTTATTGACTTGTATAACATATATGTGCAAAATTCCTATTCTTTTTTGTTCTCTTCAGATTCATAAAATTATGGGTCGAATGGTCAATATTTATATTTCACCAATTCACTTTATACCTTGACCATCCTGAGAAAGTGCTTTTGTTGCATAAGAACATGTTTTCATTGAGGTCCATTATCTGACTATAGGTGACTATTAAATAAAAACTGATCAAAGGTTAGAGAAAACATTTTTCCAGGTTATTTTGCTATAAATGTGCTTCATTTTTTAGGACTATGTAGGACTATTTTTATACATCATTTTATTTTATTCTGAGACTGGTCTGCACATCATATTAATGCAAAATTTGTTTAGTCATTCTTTACTGAGTTCACAGAACATAACTCGATCTAAAAGGAAACCTAAATCACTAAACCAAGTCAGGCAATTGTATTTTGAATTAGTGCAGATATGCAGATATAGATATGTAGACATTCTTCTATTAGTAAATTCAATTCCATTCAATTTATTAGATTTGTATGCCGCCTTTCTCTGAAAACCCGGGGTGGCTAGAAAATCAATCTATATCAAGATGTTTAAAAATATTTGTGTGATAGTAATAGGATCTCAAGAGAGATATACAGATTAAGCTTTTGCATGCTTTGTACCTCTTAACATCTTATTTATTATTTATTTAGTTCAATTTGTATGCCGCCCAACTCCCCAAGGACTCTGGGCGGCTCACAACCAAAAAGAACAAGGCATACATTATTAATATTAGAACATCTAAAAAGGAAAACAATCTAAAGACAATTTAAAACCCACAGTAAAACCATATGTATCATTTATGGCAGGATATCGATGGTGCATCCTCTAATCAACAGCCCTTCCAGAAAAGCCAGGACTTTACAGCTTTACAGCTTTACAGAAGGCCAGTAGGTGGGCAGTATGGCTCTCAGAAGGTAGCTGGTTCCAGAGACCCAGAGCTGCCACAGAGAAGACTCTTTCCCCACGGCCCTGCCAGGGAACACTATTTAGTTGACAGGACCTAGATAAGACCAACCCTGTGGGCCAGTCACTGAGAACTATATGGTAGAAGGCAGTCCGGCAGATAATCTGACCCTAAACCAGTGATGGCAAACTTTTTTCCCATAGGTGCCAAAAGTGCATGTGTGTATGCTATCATGCATGTGCGAGTGCCCACACATATTGTTCAATGCCTGGGGAGGATGAAAACGGCCTCCCCCTCCCCATGGAAGCCCTCTGGAGGCTAGAAATGGCCTGTTTCCCAACTTCTAGTGGGCCCAGTAGACCCGTTTTTTATTTATCTATTTATTTATTTATTTATTGGATTTGTATGCCGCCCCTCTCTGAGGACTCGGGGCATCTCACAACATATCAAAACAACATAACAATACATCTAAAGATCCAATTAATATGGCTAAAAAGACTTAAAAGGTTCTAATATAATTTTAAAAACATGGATAACCATTCGCTCAACAAAACATATTAAACATTCATTGGCCAGGGGGCTAGGATCTATTGGCCCCAAGCCTGACGGCATAAATAGGTTTTTAAACTTTTATGGAAGGCGAGGAGGGTGGGGGTAGTGTGAATCTCCAGGGGAGTTGGTTCCAAAGGGCCAGGGCCCCCTCAGAGAAAGCTCTTCCCCTAGGCCCCACCAAACAACATTGTCTGGTTGATGGTACCCTCAGAAGGCCGACTCTGTGGGACCTGACCAGGTGCTGGGATTCATGTGGCAGAAGGTGGTCTTGGAGGTAATCTGGCCCGATGCCATGTAGGGCTTTGTAGGTCATAACCAACACTTTGAATTGTGTCCAGAAACTAATTGGCAACCAATGCAGTCCGCGGAGTGATGGTGAAATATGAGTATTCCTTGGAAGGCCCATAACCGCTCACGTGGCTGCATTTTGGATGATTTGAAGTTTCCGAACACTCTTCAAAAGTAGCCCCATGTAGAGAGCATTGTAGTAGTTGAACTTCAAGGTGATAAGGGTTTTTCTCCCTCCACAAGCTCTAGAGGCTTCCCTGGAGCCTGGAGAGGGAAAAAATGCCCTCCCCCATTCACCCGGAGGCCCTCTGTAAGCCAAAAATGCCTTTCCATAGCATCCATGCAAGCCCAAAATCAACTGGCCAGCATGCACATGCATTTTGGAGCTGAGCTAGGGAAATACCTTGTGTGCCAGCAGATATGGCTCTGCATGTCATCTGTGGCACCCATTCCATAGATTCACCATCACTACCCTAAGCCATGTAGGCCTTTAAAGGTAATGACCAACATCTTGAATAGCACCCGGAGACCAATTGAAAGCCAGTACAGCTCACAGAGAGTTGGTTTAATGTGGTTGTACCTAGGTGCACCCACAACAATTCATGTGGTTGCATTCTGGACCAGCTGTAGTCTCCGAATACTCTTCAGGGGTAGCCCCATGTAGAGCATGTTGCAATAGTCTAACCATGAGGTGATAAGGGCATGAGAATTCTTAATTTTGAAGCTATCCTTGTCAAAACAAGACAGTTACATAATAGTTTTGGATTTTCCTAATGGTTTTTCACGCATTATTTGCTTTTACATTGAATCCTATGGGAAAATTGTTTCTATTTATGAATGTTTCTACTTAAGAATCTGGTCACAGAATGAATTAAGTTCATAAGTATAGGTACCACTGTATTTTATTCTATTTGCTGTTTTATTGGTGTTACATTTTATATTGCTTTTTAGTTGTGGTGATTGTTGTGAGCCATCCAGAGTCCTGCTTGAGTTGGGCGGTATATAAATATCACAAAAACAAACAAAAAACAAACAAGCAAATAAATAAGCAATCTACTCACACCATTTTATATACCTCCAACCATTGCAGCAAAACCCACCCCCTGGTCATGTGATCAAAATTCAGATGCTTGGCAACTGGCATGTATTTATAATGGTGTTGCAGTGTCCCAGAGTCATGTGATCCCCCTTTGCAACCGTCTCACAGGCAAAGTCATTGAGGAAGCCAGATTCACTTAACAACTGTGTCACTAACTCAACAAGTCCAGTGATTCATTTAACAACTGTGGCAAGAAAGATCATAAAATGGGGCACAATTCAATTAATGACTATCTTGCATAGCTACAGAAATCTGTCAAAGGCTACCTGTACTGTTTAAAAGATGGGGGGTTGTTGCTATTGTTGTTGTTGTTTTTTTAATAGCAGTGAATATGAAACTATGAATGGAAGGAAAAAAAATCACAAAGGCTAAGGAAAAGGAGATAGACGAATTTTTGAGCAACAGTTTGAAGTAACACCATCCTCCTTTGCTAAACTCCAACCTCACAATGGTGGGATGATAGCAGTGTTCCAATATCTCAGGGGTGCCACAAAGAAGAGGGAGTCAAGCTATTCTCCAAAACACCTGAGAGTATGGATGGAAACTAATCAAGGAGGGAAGCAACCTGTAAACAAGAAGCGATTTCCTGACAGTTAGAACAATTAATCAGTGAAACAGCTTGCCTCCAGAAGTTGTGGATGCTCCAACACTGGAAGATTTTAAGATTTATACAGTCTGCATAAATGTGCATCTTTTCCATACACTTGGGAGACTCCAGTAAGACAATAAAGAAGGACAGATAAGGTAGCAAGAACAAATTGAGGAAATAGGAGAATGACAGATAGTTGCCAAAACAAGCAATTCTCATTAGAGACTGGCAGTTTGCCAATACAGTATGTCCAGCCAATCCAATAATGTTGTGAGTGTGGGTGGTTACATGTGTACGTAGATAGAACTAAAGCTAGAAATAGACCCAGAGATTTAATTTATGTCTTTTTATCTCCTAAGAGCTCTTACTCTGAAGGAAGTCTCTGACGTTAAACAGCATAAGAGGCTGTTTAATAAAAACACTACAAGGATCTCAGCCTTAAACTCAAGTCTAACTCAAATAGATTATGTTGCATCCCATCCTTCCCTCCCACTCCACACAAACCCAGGCATCCACTTTTCAATCATTTGATTGATCTGAAAATGCAGTCTGACAAATGACACAATATATAAGAGGCAGGTTTTATGGATAGCATCACTGAGGAGGAAAAAAAAAGCTAATTATCCGATGCTGAAAATGCCAATGGGGAATTGCAGCCCTGTTAGGTCAATATAGAGGAGTAAAGTCTGTCCAGGGCTATTAGTGTGCTAACCATTCAGACAGTCTTCCCATTATATGTCATTAGCTCATATTAGTGATGTGTGACATTTGTTGCACGCTGTATAGAATAATCCTTAATGCACTGAGCAATTGTCGTTAGTTTTTGCCAGATACTGACTGACTTTGGAATAAATTTAAATTTTGAAGCAGCTTCCCCAGACGATCAAACACTGGGTATTTTATGTTCTAGGGTCATGTTAGTTGGTCATAGATTTTCAAGGACCTGTGAATGCTTGGCTGACTTGCTTGTGGAAACTTCTGCAAACAAAAAAAAAAGGACCATTGTACTAAATAAAAGGATAAGGGGGAAAATCCATCATCTATGACCTTCTCAATAGCAGATCTCCTAGAAAAACCTCCATGGCAGATAACCTACTATAAAGTGCACCAGTTTTGTTGTGGTTCCGTCTGAGGCCCCTCCGGGAACGGCTGACCTTCTGTCGGTTTCCAGCTCAGAGGGAGAGGCTGAGGAACAGGAGGTGCAGACAGACGAGGAGGAGGAATCCCAGGCTGAAGAAGAGGAAGGACAGCCAGAGTCCCACCAGGGGGAGCTCTCCCCAGCAAGCAGCCTGGATTCCTTAGAGGAAAGTGCACAAGCCATAATTGATCTGCGACAACGAAGAGCTACTCAGAGACGGAATCAATTGGCTAAATACTTTCAGCATTAAAGTGGCAACAGCTGGGTTTGGGTGTGGTGCTCTTGGGAAAGGCTAAAAGGCAGACCCACCCTTCCTGGCTTGTGGAGTTTTATCTTTGAGAGTCGTGGGACCTGACTGTGAACTTTGGCGTCTTGGAATCCTGGTTTGTGCCTTTGACTATTGAAACCTTGGGGGGGGGGTGCCAGCAAGAAGCTTGCGGTATTGTCTGGACATCAGGACCCTGCTGTACCATATTATATCCTGTCTGTTGGGAAGAACAGGTTTTCCTCTGTGCTTATTTTTTCCAGTTATAAAATACTTTTGGCTTTTACCAGAGTGTCTGGCTGTTTTTTCCAGTTGGTGTTGAGGTCTGGGGGAACCCAGACAGAACCAGTTTGTTGTGTGTTTACATAAGTAATATTGTATTAATGAGAATTGTGCATTGTCATTGTTGTATCCTGTAATGGCTACCTTGTAACTCTGTAAATAGTTTGTTCCTCTTTCAGCGCTGTCTGAGCCCAAGCAGGAAGTCACTCCTGATTGGCTCAGACGCGGCCGGCTCTAGCTTTGGCGGGAACCGCAAATATATAAAAGGAGCGGTTTCTCCAGGCAGAGTCAGTCGGTACTCGCTGAATTGTCACTTTACCTTGCTGAGCTGTCACTTGTTCTCTGAGCTGAATAAAAGTACCGATTGCTCAAACCCTGTCTCTGGGTCTACTTCACTGGCGACGAACGGACGGAAGAAACTTCGCGTGCAACATGGACAAAATCCAGATCGGCCAGGCTCCGGAACTCTTCGATCCCGAGAAATCGACATGGGACGAGTACATGGCCACCTTCGAGATCTTCCTCGAGGCGGCGGGAATGCAGGACGCCGAAGCCGATCGCAGACGGGCTATTTTCCTTAACTACTGCGGCGCAGAAATCCGTAGACTTGCCCAAACTCTCACCGAACCGGAACAAGCAAGAGCCACAGCGTGGGACGTCCTACAACAAAAACTGGCGAGCCATTTCAAGCCGACCAAACCAGCCATGGTTTTTCGGCATCAATTCCACATGATGGCTCAGAGGGAAACCGAGTCGATCAGCCAGTTTACAACGCGGCTTCGAACGGTACTTGCTCAATGCAAGTTTAAAGACCCGGAAGCTCGCCTCACCGACGCCTTGGTTTTCGGCATGAAAAGCAGCACGGTGAGAAATAAACTCCTCATCGAAGAAGAGCCGAGCCTACAAACCGTGATTAAACTGGCGCAAACCGCAGAAGCAGCCGACGCAGCGGCGAGAGAATTGAAAGAGCACGGAAGGCGAGAACTCATTGCAAAAATCGACTCCGCGTCTCCCAGCGCCGTGGAAACAGACAACAGCCAACAAATTCCCAGCGGAGACAACTGCCTCCTGGTGCAAGACCAGCCGAGACACCTGAGAGCTACTCACCCAGCCCCCTGCGCGGGCTGCCGGGGAAATCACCAGCGCCATCGATGCCCCTTCCGAGACGCTACATGCCGCCGTTGCAACCGGAGAGGCCACATCGCCATCGCATGCAGAGCAACAGCGCCAGAGGAAACATTTGCCACACCGCAATACCAGCGACCTCAAAACCAGACCCCCCAAGCGCGAGAAAGGAGACCATTCCGCAACGCGGGTCAAAGGAACTACTCAACCGCTAACCGCGACTACTATAGAGGTAACTCTCAATTTTCCGTGAATAACACGGCAACCAAAAAAGGGGCTAAAATTGTTATATCACTGTTACTCAATAACCAACCTTGCTCAATGGAGCTGGATACGGGCTCTAGATATACCATCATGCCCTGGGAAAAATTTAAACTGTATATGCCTAATGTATCTAAGGCTGACCTAAATCAAACCTCTTTGGTGATTAGAGACTTTCAGGGGGGAGTAATCTCGGTCTTGGGAACAGCAAATGTACCTATCGCATTCAAGAATGTTAAATGTACCCTTCCCATGCTTATTGTAACAGGGGCCAAGCACTCTCTTCTGGGTTTAGCATGGATGGAACCACTGGGGATCGAGATTTCGGGTGTGTGTAATGTAAACTGTTATGATATGCCTAACTTTGTGAAAGAGTTCCCTGAAGTGTTCAGCCCCACACTGGGATTGTATAAGGGGCCCCCTATATCTTTTTCTATTGACCCCAAGGTCCCACCGATCAGACTAAAACCTCGCAGGGTCCCCCTGCCGCTCCTCCCCAAACTAGACATACAGCTGGACAAACTCATTAGCCAAGGTATTTTGGTCCCTGTGGAGCAGGGGCCATGGGAAACTCCCATAGTTACCCCTCTGAAGCCAGATGGCTCTTTAAGAGTTTGCGCTGATTACAAATCGACCCTAAACAAGGCACTCCAACACCACCCCTACCCCATCCCGGTTGTGCAACAACTGCTACACTCCCTGGGGGAGGGGAAAAGGTTCGCAAAGATCTACCTGGCGCAAGCTTACCAGCAACTTCCGGTCGATGAACAAACAGCAAACGCTCAAACAATTGTAACGCACAGGGGGGCTTTCAAATGCACGAGGTTACAGTTTGGGGTAAGCATAGCCCCAGGAATATTCCAGAGCATTATGGAACGCCTATTGTCAGGGGTAAATGGGGCCATTCCATACTTTGATGACATCTTAATTGCAGGGGAAAACCAGGAACAAGTAAACAAAAGAATAAGGGAAGTACTTAAGAGGTTACAGGACAAAGGTTTAAGAATCAAGCCTGATAAATGTGTCTGGGGAACCAACAGTATAGAATTCCTAGGATATAAAATAGATAAGGAAGGTATCCACCCCACAACAGAGAAGCTGAGAGCAATTAGAGAAGCCCCAGAGCCACGAGATAAGAATGAGTTGCAGGCATTTTTGGGCCTCCTTAATTTTTATTCCGTTTTTTTAAAGCAGAAGGCGACAGTAGCAGAGCCTCTCCATCGTTTACTCCAGAAGGAAGCCCGCTGGACATGGGGGAAAACTGAACGTGAAGCTTTTTCTCAAATAAAAAATTTATTAACTTCTAAAAGTGTAGTAGTCCAATATAGTGCTTCACTACCCATTAGGCTCACGTGCGACGCTTCGCCGTACGGCATAGGAGGAGTCCTAGCTCACGTTCTACCTAATAAGACAGAGGCCCCAATAGCATTTTTTTCAAGAACCATGACCAGCACAGAAAGGAATTATAGCCAGTTAGACAAGGAGGCTCTAGCATTAGTGGCAGGGGTAAAGAAGTTTCACAATTACATATTTGGAAGAAGCTTTGAGCTAGTCACTGACCACAAACCCCTACTAGGCCTGCTAGCCCCCAACAAGCCCACTCCACCTTTTATGTCTCCAAGACTAATCAGATGGGCTCTTTTCCTCTCAGGGTATCAGTATGAGCTCACCCACAAGGGGGGGAAGGAAATCAATCATGCAGACGGTCTCAGCAGATGCCCCATAACAGACTTAGTGGAAGACCCTGTTCCTTCCACAGATGTGTTAATGATAGAACTCGAGGAAAACCCACTAACCACAGCAAAAGAGGTAGCTGCACACACGCAGCAAGATCAAATCCTTAAACAAGTGGTGAACTGTGTTCTAAAGGGATGGCAAAATGATGTTGTGAAACCTGAATTGTGTGATTTTAAAAACAAGAGACTTGAGTTATCGTATGTAAAAGGTTGTTTGCTGTGGGGGGATAGAGTGATCATCCCCAAAAGCCTAAGGGGAAAGGTACTCAAAATGTTACATGTGGGTCATCCTGGGATTGTCAGGATGAAGAGCCTGGCAAGGGGGCATTTATGGTGGCCAGGGCTGGATGCTGATATTGAAAGTTGGGTTTCAAAGTGTGATCCGTGCCAAGAGTCACGGCCCAGTCCCCCCAAAACAACTCCGGCTGAGTGGGAACAGCCTGCTGGTCCTTGGTCTAGAATCCACATCGATTTTGCTGGCCCAGTGGGGTCTCAGTATTTTTTAATAGTGGTTGATGCCTTCTCCAAATGGTTGGAAATAATAGCAATGAACAACATAACCACAAGTGCCACTATCAAGGTATTGAGCAGACTGTTTGCATCCCATGGGTGCCCAGATCTCTTAGTGTCTGACAATGGGCCACAGCTAACAGCCAGGCAATTCGAATTGTTCCTAGATGGCCTAGGGGTCAGGCATGCCCTCATCTCGCCTTATTCGCCCTGGGCTAACGGATTGGCAGAACGTTACGTACGGGTGGCAAAGGAGGCATTGCGCAGGTCAGGCCCTGGGGATGTGCAACAGAACTTGGACCAATTCTTACTCACCCAACACATTACCCCTAACTCGCACACACATGTAAGCCCTGCAGAGCTATTGATGGGAAGAAAGTTGAGGTCACCACTAGACAGGTTAAACCCAAGGTTCTGTGTTAATAATAACCAAATGTGTACAAAACCTGAAAGAGAAATGTATTTGGGACAAAATGTATATGTAAAAAGTTTTGATGGAAATGTAAACTGGATGAAGGGAATTATTGTTAAGCAAAATGCACCTAAGACCTATGTTGTTAAACTAGAGGATGGTCGTTTGTGGAAACGACACATAGACCACATTCGGAAGCGAACAGAAAATCAATTGCCACAAACCGCTGACATGGACTCTCCCCCTTCAACAGACTTTAGTACATTGCCCGAAATAAGAGACACGCAAAGAGACTTATCGGGCCAGGGGGAACCATCCAGCGACGCCGAACCATCCTCGTCCTCCGAAGCCTTCGTTGGGCCCGCCAGGCCAAGTCCGCCACACCGGGAGAACAGCGGCGAGCCATCCTCCACAGTCGGTGGCGAAGGAGAAATTGAACTGCGCAGGTCAGCGCGAGCTCCTCAGAGGCCCCACCGATTGGACGACTTTGTCACATGGCTTTCTTGATGGATGTGTCCAACTATGAGGGGAGGGGTGTTGTATCCTGTAATGGCTACCTTGTAACTCTGTAAATAGTTTGTTCCTCTTTCAGCGCTGTCTGAGCCCAAGCAGGAAGTCGCTCCTGATTGGCTCAGACGCGGCCGGCTCTAGCTTTGGCGGGAACCGCAAATATATAAAAGGAGCGGTTTCTCCAGGCAGAGTCAGTCGGTACTCGCTGAATTGTCACTTTACCTTGCTGAGCTGTCACTTGTTCTCTGAGCTGAATAAAAGTACCGATTGCTCAAACCCTGTCTCTGGGTCTACTTCAGTCATCATCCTTCAAGATTCTCAATCATGCAAGTGATTGCCCCAAAGATGCTTTTCAAAAGGCAACTGGACTTGGCCACCCCCCTTTCAAACATTTGGAATCCAAGAAAATTATTTAGTTCATAACTGAAGAAACTACTTGGATAAGAAGCAAAGTGTTTTCAGGGATAGTGTGGGGGGAGTCCAGTTGCCTTTTGAAAAGAACCTTTGATGTATTGCCTTCCATACTTAAAGGTCTTTCATTTTGTATTCTTTTAACCTGGTCATCATTGAGAACAAAAACCAAAACTTCAGCACCCTAGTTTGTTTGTTTGTTTGTTTGTTTGTTTGTTTGTTTATCCGGTTTTTATGCCGCCCTTCTCCTTAGACTCAGGGCGGCTTACAACATGTTAGCAATAGCACTTTTTAACAAAGCCAGCATATTGCCCCCACAATCCGGGTCCTCATTTTACCGACCTTGGAAGGATGGAAGGCTGAGTCAATCTTGAGCTGGTGATGAGATTTGAACTGCTGACCTACAGATCTACAGTAAGGTTCAGTGGCCTGCAGTACAGCACTCTACCTGCTGTGCCACCTTAGCTCATCTTGATGTAGTAAATGCCAAAAACATTTTTTGGGGTGCTGTAAGGGCAAAATCCTACAAGTGATGTGCTTGATTAATGAGTCCAGATTTAATCTGGATCCAAATAAAACATTGTGTTTCTTTTGACTGGTTTTGAACAAATCAGCAATGAGTATTACAGGGTTTTCAAGCCACAACCAAGATTGCAGTTTCTTTAAAATAAGTGTTTTCCTATCTTGGTAACTTTAAGATTTATGAGCTTTGATTCCCAGAATTCTTCAGCCAGCTATGTTAATTCCTAGTTAAAGGAATTCAAAATGGTGGCTGTTTAGGGTTCAAATGGCATAGTAAATCTACATTTGGGGGTAAAAGCCAGCACATGAGGAAATTTAAAATGGTGCTGCTGGCATTCTCATTGTTTCTGATTATAACTACAAAAGTATTCCATAGAGGTAATGGATGGAAAAAGAGATCCATTTTAAATCTGAGCTAAATTCATTAGATAGACCGCTATTTGCACTTGCTCATAAAATTCCGTCATCAGGTTCTGACTGATGAGAAGCAGTCACATTCAGACACCACAATTTGCAATTTAATTTCAATTTAAGTCGCTACATTTATTTCTTCATTAAAAAGTATAGTGTGGAGAGCCGGGCAGCAATATTTGCACATCTTTGCACATCACCCACATTGCACTTGATTCTCTTTCATGAGAGAAAATATACTTGCCAAAATTTAGCAACATTTAGTGAAAATTCTTGCTGTGGCACTGCAAAAGTAGAATTACTTGAACACTGCACTAACGTGACATATTTATGCTTAATGTGTTCTTATAAAAATTTGAGACAGACACAGAATCTAGATACTGAACAGTTTATAGATGAGACAGTTACAGCAATTGTGTTAACATGGTAGCAAACTTTCAGATTACTCCCATAACCACTTATGGGAAGATCTGAATTGTGCCTTTTTCCTTCTGTCATAAGAAGATGCAAACACTGTCAATATAAAGGGGAGTTGTGAATTAGGCCCCAAAAACACACATAGGAACCTCAATTTTGTGGAATACTCAGCAACTCTCCTGGTCCTCTGAAAAATATGACTCTGCAGCCTCATATAGGGTACCCAGACGATAACACAGCTGTGGAGCTGGTTGATGCCCTGAGAGCTATCCCTCTGCCTATTAAAGTAGTTTTTGAAATATCATTCATTATGCCTGTCTCCTTCTAGATTCTAAATTTTTAATTCTAAAAGAAATGTCTTTATTGCATTTTTCTCTTTTTTCATCTCAACAATAATTTCTTAAGCAGAGTCTTATACATACATTACATTTATCTTGATACATTTTATACATTGTCTTGCAGTATTATCTCATTCTATATCTTCTTTGTACATTTTTTCCGTCATCCTTCTGATCTCAATCTAATCATGCCACTTTTCCCATATTACATAATAATCTGAGTCTTTTTGTCCTTCAAGTTCTATTGTTAACTTGTCCATCTCCACACATTCAATTTTTTTAAATTATCAAACTCTTGGTTATGTTTGTATTTCTCCAACATTGTGCAAAGACAAGCCTAGCTGCTGTTATGAAATGTAAAATCAAATATTTAAAATTTGTGTCATATTTCCCTTTAAATATCCCTAGAAGAAAAAAGTATGGGGGGTATTCTATTTGGAACCCTAGTAATTCTTGTAGCCAACTATGTATTCTTCACCAATATTTTTTCACTTCCAGGCACAATCACTATGTGTGAAAGAAGATACCTTGTCCTTTTTTGCATTTCAATTTTCTATCCCTATGCCATAATTCTTGCCATTTGTCCAAATTAATATTATTTCCAAAATTTTGCACCTAAATGATAATCATTTCTTTAACTTGTATTCTTCCATTTTGTATTCTAATAAGTATTAGTAAATTTTCTTTATCAATTTATCCTCTGGTCCTAGCAACATTTTGTCTATCACCGCTAGTTTCACAAAGTCCTCCAAACTCTTTGTGCCTCAAACGGTTTCCAAGCACAAAGAAAAGCAGAATCGAAGGACAGAGATCATCCTTCTCCTTCTGCACTTCCCCAACATAACAACATTTATTTTTATATTTTAGCATACTAATGTACACCACCAGGAGTCAAAAATAGTAATTCGAAAAGGTAGGGAGGTAGGAGAAGGAGGGAAGGAGGCAGGTAGAAGGAAAGCAAGGAGGAAGGCAGAGAAGAAAGAAAGAAAGGATTAAATTCCACGGTATCATTATCAAAGAATGCATTAGATATATTTCTTTTGATTAACTAGTGCATCCTCCACTATATTCAATTATCCTTTATTATGTGTAATATTCTGATAGCCATTTACCATGGGAGTTAATTTGCAAAACAGACAAGGGAAGGGTCAAGAGTGATGTGCAAAAAAGCTCAGACAGGCATATTAAGTCCTTACTTCAACAGATCAGTGTAGATATTTCTCTGATATGGAGTGTGGAATTCAGTTTTAGTGAATTTAGAGAAGGTTTATAGTGTACAACAGCCATTTGAATAGTTTTTTGCAACCTCTGGAGAAGCAAAATCAACGTGGGAAGCCAGATTTGCTTAGTGACATGCCTCACAACTGTGGCTAAAAAAAGGGAAGTGCAAACACCATTTAACCACACTGTCTTGTTTAACAGTGGAAATTTTGGACTTAGTTGTCATCGTAAGTCAAGGACTATCTGTAGTTCTTTCCTGAACAAGGCAAGCAGGCAAAGCTTTAGCAATTCTCTTCTATATGACACATTTTTCTACTTTTTTCTTTTCCACAAGGGAGGCATAGTAGTGCAATATGGTGATGAAATATACTTGCTAAAAGATAAGCCAAAAACAAGACAAGTAAAAACAAGTTTCTTGCCCCAGGGGTGGCTTCTGAAGTCACAGTTGCAGTGAAAGAAATGAAAACAGATATTTAGCATTCCCAACTAGATGCTGAATAGTTTTCTACGAAACAGATCTAAGTGGAAAATCATTATTCAGAGAGTTGCTTTATAAAACGGCTGAAAGTGATGCAAAATGAATCACAGTTAGAAGCATGTCTTATTAGGAAGCTGAATGTATTTGCTGAAGTCAAATGAAACCTGTATACAGCTTCTTCTCTTCAGTTACTGCCATGTAGACAAAGAAATAACTTGTATTATTTCTGACCATCCACAATCAGTTTGAAGAAACACAACTTGTTTCTCAGATCTTATTTTAAAAAGAAGCAAAATGCAATAAAACTCTCTTCTGAGGTATCATTACATTTATTAGATTATGAACGGGCTGAGGTGCATATTCTTTCTCTTTCCCTTTTCCACTGTCTCTCTCCCCTCTCACTCTCTTATTCTGGTTGCATGTGTGTGTGAGAGAGAGAGAGAAAGAAAGAAAGAAAGAAAGAAAGAAAGAGAGGGAGAAAGAAAGAAAGAAAGAAAGAAAGAAAGAAAGAAAGAAAGAAAGAAAGAAAGAAAGAAAGAAAGAAAGAAAGAAAGTGAGAGAATACCCAGCCTTTTGCTGTCCAATTGTTGTTCTAATTGATTCTGGCTTCCATGGATTTCCATTTATAGGTGAAACCCTCCCAACAAATGGCAATAAGGAGACATCCTCTCATTTCAGACTGGAAAATAAGCACTGCTAGAATGCAACATGATGGACAACTAAGGCAACCCCATCTGCTGTCTCCTACAGTACAGTCAATTCGGAAACATTACTCAGAGAACTAGAAAATAAATTATCTGAGAAGAACATAACAGAATAAAACCCTAAGTCACAAGAAAGAAAATATTTGAGAATTTTCAGAGCATATTTCAGCACAGTATTTTCCTTATTATTTACAATAAGTGGATGTTATTTGCAGTGCCATGGTAACATTATTTTGATTCACATGTTGCTGGTGAGATAGAGGGGAGAAACAAAATGATTTACTATATTTCCCAAAGTCAGATATTACTTTTGTCCTGTAACACCACTGAACAAGCAAAAGTGTGTATTGATATAATGATCTGGGTCATAAAGAGTTAATAAAGAGTTCCTAGCTGACCCTGCTGGTAAGGTCTCAAATCTGGATACAAAACTCTTTTCTCAGAATGATTAAACCAAGCTGAGGGGCTTTCTGATATTTGCCAAGCTGAAGTTTCCACAATGTCTTATTGTTGGCAGCCCTACTGGCTGAAACTCAGGGGTTTCCTGAAGCCAGCATTGTGCTTGCAAATTGTACACATTACATATACAAATCTCTCTTTTGAGCAGGAAACGATTATTAGTGAGAGCAGCCACTTTATCATTCATCTCTTAAAATTTAAAACTTGCCCATCGTACTCCCAGATTAGTCCTGTAAAATCCTGTTCAATATATATTCGAATGAATGAAGGTAAATATACATGTCCCAGGAAAATGTATGCAAGGTCCAGTTTGGCTCAGTCACTGGGACTAGAGGCTTAGATTTCCCCACTTTCAGATTCAGGAGTGAAATGCTACTGGTTTGGCCCAATCCATGCCTACTGGTAGTGGCAGCTGCCGGTGGCTCGGAGAACTGGCAGCAGTGGCAGCATGAGGCTCCACCAACGCCCGGACATCACCATTTTCTTTCTTTCTGTGCATGCACAAAGCATTCTGAGCATACACAAAGGTTGAAAAAGCACGCAAGAGAGTGGAACAAGGATGAAAAAGCATGCATGCGTGTAAATGGGGCACATACACACACAAAGCATGCATTTCTGAACTGCTAGGGAAGGCAAGTAGATTTTACTGCTGAGCCCATCCTTAGAGAACTTCTCTTTAGCACACAGAGAAGAAGCTAGAGAGAAGTTCCCTGAGGATGGGTTCCAACACAGTTCAGAAAATTAAACCTCTGGTCCTGATGACTGTTCTGTCGAGCTCTCTGGTAGAATCCTCCCAAAAATGCACAGATACAATTTCAGACACACACAGGTTTGAAAATTCAAAACAATGTTCTTTATAATGAAAATTCACTTAAACCAAGCCCTCTTTTGGGATAGCAAAGAGCACTTGTCTCCAAACAAACTGGTAATTTGTACAAGTCCCTTATCAGTTCTGTGATACTTAGCTTGCAGCTGTGAGGTAATTCACAGTCCTTTTTTCACAAAGTGAAACACAGTTTGCCGTGGTTTAGTTTCAAAGCGGGGAAAAATCAGCACACAAAAGGTCCAAGTCAGTAAAGCAGTCATGAAACACAAGGATCAGATAATCCTCCACAATGGCCAAACCCACAGGCTGCTATTTATAGCAGCCTCACTAATTACCACAGCCCCACCCAACCACAGGTGGCCTCATTTTCTTTGATAATAATCTCTCAGTTGTTGTTGCCTATGCATCGCTCTCCGCATGCGTGGCTGTATCATTAACTTTTGTTCTGAATCCAAGGAGGAGCTAGATAATTGATCTCCTTCTGAGCTGTCCGCCCCACTCTCGTCCTCCCTGTCACTCATGTCTTCTTGGTCAGAGGAGCCTTCATCAGCAGATTCCACCAGGGGCAAAACAGGCCTGCAGCATGTGGATGTCTCCCCCACATCCACAGTCCTTGGGGCAGGAGCTGGGCCAGAGCTAACCACAACAGTGACCGAGCCAGACTGGATCCTGCAAACATTCAAATGTATATATGGAGGTGAGGAGCAGTCAAATATCAAAAAGAGGTAGAATGGTGAAAATGTGAAAATGATTTAAATCATAAACACTGTAGCTTCATTGACTAAAATCCATCATTTAATGTTTCACGGGTTTATGATACAGAGGCATGACATATGGTCTTAAATCACCCCTTTTACTGGTGTTATATGGGATCTATTTTATACTATAGTCAAAATTCCAGTTTGCTTTCCTATGAAAATTGTATACATTGTTTCCTTGCATACCAGACTGTCCTTCGAAAACAATGAACAAACATTTGCTATTTTATACTTGTTCAAAAATATATCCAACCATCTGTCAGCCTGCTACTAAGGAAAGATAGAAAACGTCAACCTCTACTAGTCCTTGCACAGGACTATGCAGGAAAGATTTATTACTTGCAAAATTCCTAGATCAAAAGTGAAATGTCATTTGCTGTTCAAAGATTCCAAATGTAGATTCCGTGGGTCCTTTCTCCACTTTATAGGAAAGAGGATAGATATTTCTTCTTTCATGGTATAAGCTAACGTTAAATAGCTGAGTAATAAACAAGGTGTTCCAAGTCCACCGTGGTTTTATTAACACTGGCAGTAATGCATCAGCGGAATCCCACCCGGCCGCTCTGTTCAGGGTAACCCGCTCCCTTCTTAACCAGGGGGGAGTTGGGGAGCCCTTGCAGAGTAGTGCCGAGGATTTTAACACGTTTTTCGCTGATAAAATTGCTCGGATTCGAGCGGACCTCGACTCCAATTGTAAAACAGAGTCAACTGACAACAAGTCAGTTGAGGTGACTGGGGCACGTACTTGTCCACCTGTCTGGGAAGAGTTTGATCTGGTGACACCTGATGAAGTGGACAAGGCCATTGGAGCTGTGTGTTCCGCCACCTGTCTACTGGATCCGTGTCCCTCTTGGTTGGTTTCGGCCAGTCGAGAGGTGACGCGGAGCTGGGTCCGGGGGATTGTCAATGCCTCCTTGGGGAGTGGGTCCTTTCCGGCTCCTTATAATGAGGCACTTGTGCGCCCCCTCCTCAAGAAGCCTTCCCTGGACCCAGCCATACTCAATAACTACCGTCCAGTCTCCAACCTTCCCTTTATGGGGAAGGTTGTTGAGAAGGTGGTGGCACTTTAGCTCCAGCGGTCCTTGGAAGAAGCCGATTATCTAGGTCCTCAGCAGTCTGGATTCAGGCCCGGCTACAGCATGGAAACTGCTTTGGTCACGTTGATGGATGATCTCTGGCGGGCCCAGGACAGGGGCTTGTCCTCTGTCCTGGTGCTTCTTGACCTCTCAGCGGCTTTTGATACCATCGACCATGGTATCCTTCTGCACCGACTAGAGGGGTTGGGAGTGGGAGGCACTGTTCTTCAGTGGTTCTCCTCATACCTCTCTGGTCGGTCACAGTCGGTGTTAGTAGGGGATCAGAGGTCGACCTCTAGGTCTCTCCATTGTGGGGTGCCTCAGGGGTCGGTCCTCTCCCCCCTGCTATTTAATATCTACATGAAACCGCTAGGTGAGATCATCCAAGGGCATGGAGTGAGGTATCATCAATACGCCGATGATACCCAGTTATACATCTCCACCCCATGTCCAACCAACGAAGCAGTGGAAGTGATGGGCTGGTGCCTGGAGGATGTTAGGGCCTGGATGAGTGTCAACAGGCTCAAACTCAACCCAGACAAGACGGAGTGGATCTTACCTCCCAAGGACAACTCCATCTGTCCATCCATTACCCTGGGGGGAGAATCACTGGCCCCCTCAGAGAAGGTTCGCAACTTGGGCGTCCTCCTCGATCCACAGCTGACATTAGAGAAACATCTTTCAGCTGTGGCGAGGGGGACGTTTGCCCAGGTTCGCCTTGTGCACCAGTTGCGACCCTACTTGGACTGGGAGTCACTGCTGACAGTCACTCATGCCCTCATCACCTCGAGGCTTGACTACTGTAACGCTCTCTACATGGGGCTACCTTTGAAAAATGTTCGGAAACTTGCAGAATGCACCTGCGAGAGCAATCATGGGCTTTCCCAAATATGCCCATGTTACACCAACACTCCGCAGTCTGCATTGGTTGCCGATCAGTTTCCGGTCACAATTCAAAGTGTTGGTTATGACCTATAAAGCCCTTCATGGCACCGGACCAGATTACCTCAGGGACCGTCTTCTGCTGCATGAATCCCAGCGACCAGTTAGGTCCCACAGAGTGGATCTTCTCCGGGTCCCGTCAACTAAGCAATGTCGCCTGGCGGGACCCAGGGGAAGAGCCTTCTCTGTGGCAGCCCCAGCCCTCTGGAACCAACTCCCCCCAGAGATTAGAATGGCCCCCACCCTCCTTGCCTTTCGTAAACAACTTAAAACCCACCTCTGCCACCAGGCATGGGGGAATTGAGATCCTCTTTCCCCCTAGGCCTTTACAATTCTATGCATGGTATGTATGTATGTATGTTTGGTTTTTATATTAATTGATTTTTAGTTATCAATACCAAATTACTATTGTACACTGTTTTATTGTCGCTGTTAGCCGCCCCGAGTCTCTGGAGAGGGGCGGCATACAAATCCAATAAATAAATAAATAAATAAATGTTCTCATAATCACGAGAACTTAATATAGGCCACCAAAGACAAAAGAAATGAAAACAATGGTTACACAACTGAATGCTTAACTCAGCCAATTCAAATAAAACAAGTGTGTAATGGAAAAAGAATGGTGGAAAATGAGAGTAACAGATTCCGTCCAAGGCAGATTTTATGGACTCCCCAAGATACAAAAAATGGGAGTCCCCTCAGACCTATCATAGTGTTATGAGATACCCCTACCTACAACCTGATGAAGTGGACAAGGTCATGGGAGTTGTGAGTTCCTCCATCTATGAACCCCTCCTGGTTAGTTTCGGCAGCTGGGAGGTGACATGCAGCTGGATCCAGGCAATGATTAATGCTTCCTTGATTGAGGAGTCCTTTCCACAGCCACTGAAAGACGTGGTTGTGCAACCCCTCCTCAAGAAATGGTCCCTGGATCCAGCTGAACTGAAGAACTTTAGGCCAGTCTCCAACCTATCCTTCTTGGGTAAGGTTGTTGAGAAGGTGGTAGCACTCCAGCTCTGATGGTCCTTGGATAAAGCTGATTATCAAGACCTTTTTCAGTCTGGTTTCAAGACCAGTCACAGCATAGAAATTGCTTGGGTCCCACTGATGGATGATCTCTAGTGGGCCCAGGATATGGGTTATTCTTTTATCCTGGTGCTTCTTGACTTTTCAGCAGCCTTTGATACCATTGACCGTGGTATCCTTCTGCAATGGCTGGAGGGGTTGGGAGTGGAAGGCACTCCCAATCCCTCCAGCCATTTTATATTGTTGTAAGCCACCCTGAGTCCCACAGGATTGGGCAGCATAGAAGTCAAATAAATAAACAATCAAACAAACAAACCTGGCTTAATGGCTGGCACAACACTTAATTATCATGATCCCATCCTGAAACAGAATGGTCACATCATCCACACCAATTTTGACATGCATTTGCCTTCATTCATGATAATTTCAACTTGAAATTGTGTATGATCCCTTGAGAAAAGTTCAATAATATGTATATTTCTATCCAGTTGATTTTCCATTAGACAATTTATTCTTCTTATGTGTCTTTCTACTCTACAATTGTCCTATGAATTTTCAACTTTGCCTTCATTACTGTATCAAAAGTAACTGGAAAAAGAAGAAAGTAATCACTCCATGGCAAGCCCCATACATATAATCATGAGGCATTCCTTTCACATGAGACTGCAGGATTTCATGATACAGTGGTACCTCTAATTATGAACTTAATTTGTTCCATGACCAGGTTCTTAAGTAGAAAAGTTTGTAAGAGGAAGCAATTTTTCCCATAGGAATCAATGTAAAAGCAAATAATGTGTGTGATTGGGGAAACCACAGGGAGGGTGGAGGACCTGTTTCCTCCCAGGAGATTCCTGGAGAGGGCCCATGGAGGCTTCTCCCCAACTTTTCTGGCCCTGTTTCCTCCCAGGAGATTTCTAGAGAGGCCCCACAGAGGCTTCTCCCTGCCTTTTCCAGTTACAGTTTTTGGGGCTCCGGTTTGTAAGTGGAAAATGGTTCTTGAGAAGAGGCAAAAAAATCTTGAACACCCGATTCTTATCTAGAAAAGTCCATAAGCAGAGGCATTCTTAGATAGAGGTACCACTGTACTTAAATCAACATAGCTAGCTGTATGACCATTCCAGACACACAGAAAGTTAATGGCATGAGGCAATCACAAAGAATAAACTCTATATAATAATTAACATTCACAATAAATTAATATTTTCTTCGGCTCTTCTGGTGACCATCATGAAAAGCTGACATCCTACTGGGACCATATTTATGAGGGGAATTGTGGCTGGATGCTAGAGCCAAATCCATGAAATTGTTCCAAGGGGAACGATAGATCACATGACTTTGAACACCTATTGCTCATGAGGAGAACACACACACAAAAATCATTTTTGAGGTTGACTTATAAGCTGAGTGGTTGGGAATCAAGGATATCAAGTTCATTTCCATAACAGCCATTTAAGGACAGAAAGTTCAACTGAACCTCACCTTCATTATTTTCATTTTGGGGAAAATATTTGGATTTATTTTTTAAACTATACTGGAAAAGATAAGACCTTTCAGGACAGCAAGATTACACTATATTTTAAGGTATCATGCTTTCTCCTTGAAGAAAATGATTTAAATGTGATTTTTTAAAAGCTTTGAAAAAATATTATTTTTTGATTGAAGAGCAAAAGGGGGTTTAGAATATGGATTTACAATCATTTAAAGGTCAAGTGGATTTGGAATGATAGATTCAAATTAATTAGAAAAATTGTTCCCAAAGAATTGATCAATGTTTGAGGGTTTTTTTAAAAAAAAAAATAACAAACTTGATAATGGGCCTTCAAAATTTGACATTAGAAAGAGCTAGAGGAAAATAAATTGATTTTGTTAATAAATAAATAAAGAATGATATTAAAAAACCCTCAATAGATGCTTTTGAATACTGGTCTTCAAAATTACTTGATATGATAGAGCATGTGTCAATAAAATTACAGAAGAAAAAAGGGCTATAATGGATAATTTTGAAATTAAATTGCTAGTGGACTTACATGTGTCACAATATGACAGATATGGAGAAAGATGTACTGGATACACAAATGAAACTGACAGATGCCTCCCTCCCTAAAGAAGATACATAATTATTAAACCAGAAAAGTTACTTGGATAACATTTTCTTACTGAATCTATGAAAAAGCTCTATTAAAGTCTTGAAAAATTTATGAGAAGTGACCAAGGAACATTACTTATTGGATGTACAAAGAGGTCTGTTAAAGTTTGAAAGATTCTTGGTTGGTTTGGGTTTTTTAAAAAATGAACAGAAAATGGGATTATATTTGATGAATTAAAAATTAAGATTCTTAAAAATTCAAGGAATACTAAGTTATCTTATTCAATCAAGGTTCAAATAGAAAATTAGTTGTATCTGATTGTTCTTTGCAGGACTTGCTAACAAACAACACATTATTTGAAAAAAGAAACAAACATATGCTTAACTCTAAACCTTTCCAGCATTAATCCTCAAATTTTTAGTTCACCTTTCAGTAACTCCACCAAACAGCAGCCTAGAATCCCTTTCCCTGGTTGTTGATGTCTACAAATTTAAACTCAGTCCTTTCTTTCTTCCTTCTGCCCAACATTGGCTCCCTAGCTCCACTGACAATGTCAGCTAAAAATGTTTTAGCTCCTAGCCCAATTAAATTATGAAGCTACTTCTAATATAAAATAATCACATCTTTCCAATTATATTCACCAATTATATGCTAAAGCTTCCACCTCCTGCACCATCCCATCTAATCAGAACATCTTCCTCTGCAGCAGATTTGGAAGGTGTAAGGGAATTCAGCAAGAATCCATCTTGCCAGTTGTTGCCGGTCAACTGGCAGATGGCCAGCACTGGAAATAACCTGATGCATTTGTGCAGGCAGTTGTTTTCTAAAACAAACATATTCGTGGAAACATAATTTCTAGGAAAATGTCAAATAACTTATGCGGGTCAGCTCCTGGAGCATAATACTGTATATTCTATCTTTGCGTCTATAATTGGTTTGCTGCAACCATTCACTTTAGACTGCAGTATCTAGCCCTGTTTTCAAAGCACATATTACATTTACTCCTCTCCGAAAAGAGCGTGTGTAACATCAAAAGCTTTATCTTGAGCAAGTATTATTTGTATGACAACAGTTTTGCAAATAAATGCTACCTAAATGCAATACAACTCTTATTTTTATCCCTTTCTCTGTCCATTGATATTGATCAATTAGGGCTTTAAAGGTTGTTGTTAGATTTCTGTGATTTCCTTTCAGCATATATTGAAATGCACTTAATAACTAATTTATAGCTGTTAACTCTCTATATATATTCCATACACATCAGTAGTACTCCTAATTTTAGAATCACAGGACCTTAAGAACAGCAAAACAGCATGAAGCATCCAAATGCCATTAAGATTTGGTTTGCTCCATGTAAAATGATATATGCTAACATGTGGTTTTTACGCCTAATATTCCAATTTGCGGGCTGATCGTTAAGACCACAGATTTTCTACCTTCTTGGTAAGGAATATACTGTATATTGGAATGTGAATGAATTTGCTGAAGAAAATAAAATCAGTAAGTTCAACCACAAATGCTTGGGTATCACACTGACTTCAAGTCAGATTGAAGTCTACTGGGTTTATATTTGAGTTGGCAGGTATAAGGCTGCAACAAAATTATTTACTACATCCTGTTCAGAACAACTATACAGAACTTTGTCAGTTTTGCACAGTTTTGGTAACTTCATGAAATTTATTAGTTTCATATTTTTGTACAAAAATACACAAATTTACTCTTCCTTAGAATACAAGAGACATTTGGATACCAATACATATTTATGTACAAATCGGGCTGTGAATATATGTTCATCTAGAACAGGGCTAGCTGGGGAATTCTGGGAATTGAATTCCATAAATCTTAAAGTTGCCAAGGTTGAACACCTCTCATATAGTTCTCTGAATAAACATGCATAATGTTGTGCTGCATGTCCCACTGCTTTCAGTCCCAAGTAAATCAGTGTAAGACTGCAACCTTAGGAGTTTTTAATGCACTGTGTTCTACAATTCTGCAGATTAAGCATTCAATCCAGCATTTGCTAGATTTAATAAAATACTGATTTGTGGTTGAATGGCTGGAACAAACAAGAATAGTGTAGAATCATAAAATAATGCAACAGAAAAAATATACAGAGAAAATGTCTAAATCCAAAATCTGGATTGCAGTTGAAAAGTATTTTTCAGTTATACATTTATCACACTGTAAAAAATACCTTTATATGACAACAGGGTAATATTTCTGCCACACTTCTTCATTGCAATATTAGAGATGTAAATCACACATTTGGTATGTCCACATGTGGAAAAATGTAGTAAGGAGAACTAATAAACCTATGTCAGTCAAGACTATTCACAAAATGATAAGGCCATCAATATAACTTCAAATTCAGACATCTCTACACTATTTTAGCCATAAAAAATCAATTAACAACAAGCAAGCCAGGCTATGCTTCATTTCATTTCAACTTGGTTTACAGATATCTGACTAAAATCAGACCCATGACTATCCAGAATTATAAAAGCCCTTGATATTTTCAGTTGAATAAAATGCAAGAAACTAAGGATAATAAACAAGCCATTTTATCATCTATGCTATGAGGTTCCTCTTGTGTATTCAAAACCCTCGTTACAAAAAGTACTAAAAACCTTAACAAAGTTCTAAATCGTCATTCCCAGTTCCTCATATTTACCCCATGCATCTCACTATCCCAACTGGAATGGCAACACAAGCTGCAGACAAATAATTCTGATGGAAGACTCAGGAGTCATTCATTATAGAAATAACAAGAAAAAAGTCACATATCAGAGTTCTAACATTTAAATTAGTAATAATCACATTGTCCCAAAGAGATATCCACAGGCAGATACCCACATTCTCTTTCTCAAATGCACACACACACACCACACCTAAAGACATACACATTCCGGTCCACAAAAACGAGGTGCCATACAGTACCTTGATCATCTTTGTAGGCTGACATTTCACCTGATGGGACACTGTTGCAGTTTGATTCATGTTTCAGCACTTTGGACAGCACAAATCCCCGGAGTTGTGCTAGTAGAGCAAAAGACTCAGAAATCCAGTCTCCCTCCTTAAGACTTTTGATGTTGCTCCTTCTGCAGTAGTAGATTACCACTCTCAAGCCTGGGCTGCTGTCGGCTTTAAAGCTAGATATTCATTTCTTTCTTTCTCAATGTTTGTGAAGCCAGTGTGTAGAAAGAGCTCAAATGCTGCTTCTTGTCCTACTCCTCCCCAGCACTGAGAATGTGACAGATTCTCAGTGCAGCCAATGATATCTGCTCTCCATCCTATTGAAAATAACAGAAAACTGCATCAGTATTTACTGCAGCCCAGTCGCTTAAAGAGGCACACTCTTCCTCTCCCGGGAATGTATCTAACTCAGAAGATAATTATATATCCCCCTTTGAAGTCTAGCTGCATAAAAACACACACACACAGGGTTATGGTGTTTTCATCTTTGTTTCAGTCTCTGTACATTGTCAATTTTAAAAGTAACCAGAGCTTTGTATGCACTGATTTTTCATAAATGGTTTTATCATACCTTCCTTCCTAATTCACTTTTGAAAAAATGAAATGAAAAGAAACTACCTGTTCTCTCTACCCAGAAGATTTGATTGCTTTGCTGAGGTAATAACTACATTCATTTTGGGAGAGATCTAATATTAATGTTGTTGCTGCTGTAGTTATTGTTGTTGTGAGTGTGTATTCATAGCGTAAGATCAGATTTAGCAATAGCAATCTATTTCTATTTCCCTTTCTTTCTCCAGATCCTTACGAAATACAGAAATGCACAGATGATCACTCGCACTATTAAAATGTCTGAAAACAATATACATCACTTGTACCTGAAATCTTAAGCTGATACATTCACAGTGGGAAATTAATAATAAAGTTTATTGTAGGATTATCTTTGCGGTGTCCCTATTTGGATTCAATCAAGTTATCAGGCTCTTGAATTTCCTCACTTATGAAAATCAAATACATTTATTAATCTCTGCTTCACACAGAAATGCTTCTTTATGGGTATTTTGTATCATTTGTCCACCTGATAATTATACTCAAAGTCATTAACAGTGATTAATGTTCATTTTAATGCAG